>NC_091470.1:96354727-96468384 GCF_036971445.1 Narcine bancroftii | reverse complement strand
TTTCCCGTTATACCTTAAGTCACCTCATACGGCACCTTGTCAAATTCCTTCTGAAAATTCAAACACACAACATTCACTGCATTGCATTTATCCAGCCAGCTGGTCACTTCCTCAAAGAATTTCAATAGGTTTGTTGAGCAGTATTTTCCCTTAAGGAAGCCACGCTGGTTTTCTTTGGCCTATCCTCTCATGTGTCTCCAAGTACTCTGCAACCTCACCCATTACAATTGACTTCAACATCTTCCCAACCACTGACATCACGCTAACCAGTCCATAATTTCCTTTCTGCTGCATCCCTACCTTCTTGAATAGTAGGGTGACATTTGTGATTTTCCAGTCCTCCGGGACCATTCCAGAAAGTTTAATTATGGGTAAATGTCAGGGCAAGCATAAAAGATAGATGAAATAAAGTTATTGGAAGTGTGTGCAGAGTGATACGATGTGGATAGCTATAGAAAACAAACAGCCCAATGCAGTACTGAGAGACAACTATTGCAGGCAAAGGGTTTTTAATCCTGGTTTTGGGGGAGATTATCTGGTTTCTGACAGTTAAATTTGCTTATGGACACTTGTCAAGGGGCCTTTGTGTAACTTAGGTGATTATGGAGGGCACAGACAGCAAACTTCATGCCATTGTACACCCACCGGCCCACTAATTAGCATCTAAGAACAAGTCATTTGAATATTCTAGGATTACCATGTCCTTCTCAAACCTAGCCCTGGCCAGGATCAGCCACAGAGGACGAAACCAAAAGCCAAGTCTACCAACTTCAACTTGAACTATAACCACAAGAGCATGTACAAATGCTTCCCATACCTTTTGATAGTGTTAAAGCTGGAGACCACTGTGAACGGAGAATATCGAGGCAAATGCTTCCATTACTGTTAATGTTTGGATGATAGATTTTGGTTGTAAATGAAACCTGTGAAAGACAAGGACAGCGACTATTACTCTCTCTCTCTCTCTCTCTCTGCAGAACACAATGAGAACAACCAGCTTCATGCTTTGGCTTTTTACCTTGGGTGGTTTGAAAGGATAATCTGAAGGGAAGTGGATATTCAGAAAGAAGACACCCCCTTGGTAAGGACTGTCACTCTACAATAAAGGAGCACAAAAAAATTCAGCAATAACATCAGCAGCGACAGCGAAAGGAACTGTGCAAAGAGACGATACTTACTGGCCCCATGATAGTAGCTTGCCAATGAAAATCTGCGAAAGAAAGACCGTGTCAATTATTTTTCTCAAAGTTTATTATTTTCTGCATTCCTGTTTTCCATTTCTTATTTTCCACATCACCACAGCTTTGCTTTCTACAGAACATACTTCCACTGAAGACTCTATACAGCACAATATTGTTCTGTATCCACCATAACAAAATTACAGGACAGAACAGTACCCACCATTGTATTCCAATGTCATAAAATAAGGCTGTACTGATCAATCCTTTATCTCAGCAGTGACAACTGTGCTCCCACCAGAATATCAGTGTTGTACTTCAATGTCAGTATGAACTTCCAGGTAACTATCATGTAAGTGAATGTGATAAATGTTCAGAAGTCAGAACCAAAACACAAATACAGTAAAGTCCCTGGTAGCCGGTACCTATGGGGATTGGGAGATGCTGGATAAGTGCATTTTCTGGTTGCTTGAGACTTATCCTTACAATGCTTTAACTAATACACCTGCATTAAGAATAAACAGCTCAAAAGATTTTAAAAAATACAATACTGTACTTACACTGAATAAACCACTTGCATGAATACATAAATCTTAAAGCATTTTTACTTTATTTTCATTCACATTCTTTGAAAATATTTAACCGTCACTCCATCTGCAGGTTCCTCCCCCTCCACCGAGCCACCCCCAAGTTTACAGATAAAGCCTCTGATCGGGGTGACTTTTACTCAGCAGGGATAAGGAGACGCTTTAAGAGAGTCACCCCAACGGCGAGCAGCATCAACCAGCCCTTCATCCTGGGCAACGCCATTGCTGTTTCACACAGCTTTATTCAAAGAGCTGCTACGAGCAAAGACCAACCAAGAAACTCCGCTGGCTGAATATTTGTTCCCATCTTCACCAAAGGTTTATGTGTTACTTCAGAGAATATTTACTTTTATAATTTTAAACTTGAGTTTTTACCTATTATTTTATTCTTATTTATTTTAATTTCCACTTTTTTTTTTGCCAGTTGCCAGATGTTTAAATTCCAGATACCATGGGTTTTACTGTATATAAGAAATCTCTGCAGAGGCTGTACTTTGTTTACTGGCTTTCATTATTTCCATTGCAACCTGTAAGCTCCCTTGCATTCAAACCACATTCCTTACACACCAAATTTACTTTAACTTCATTTTATTTACCTCAAATCTGAATTGACCAGAGAGAGGAACACTAAAAAAGCAAAGACCAGTTCACTCCACCCCTAGAGTAATTTCATACGATCATGATAAAGCTGTAACTCAACTCATTTGCATGACTAATCCTTTCCTCAGGATATAAAAATCTCAATGATTGAGCAATCTTCTTTCTTTGGCTTGCCTTCGCGGATGAAGATTTATGGAGGGGTATGTCCACATCTGCTGCAGACTCGTTGGTGACTGACAAGTCCGATGTGGGACAGGCAGGCACGGTTACAGCAGTTGCAAGGGAAAATTGGTTGGTTGTTGGGTTTTTCCTCCTTTGTCTTTTGTCAGTGAGGTGGGCTCAGCGGTCTTCTTCAAAGGAGGTTGCTGCCCGCCAAACTGTGAGGCACCAAGATGCACGGTTGGAGGCGTTATCAGCCCACTGGCGGTGGTCAATGTGGCAGGCACCAAGAGATTTCTTTAAGCAGTCCTTGTACCTCTTCTTTGGTGCACCTCTGTCTCGGTGGCCAGTGGAGAGCTCGCCATATAACACGATCTTGGGAAGGCGATGGTCCTCCATTCTGGAGACATGACCCAGCCAGCGCAGTTGGGTCTTCAGCAGCGTGGACTCGATGCTTGCAGACTCTGCCAGCTCGCGAACTTCACTGCCCTGAGAACAGCATTACAAAGTTCACAGGCTCTTCAGCAATGCTTCTTCTCAGCCCTCGAATCTGGCTCTTACTTGGAGATCTTGCTTGAGTTTCTGGACTTTCTAGCCTGGGGACCTACCTACTGGTATACAGTCTACGCGACCTTCGAAGAATTGCGCACATTGTAAATGAAAACACCTCAACTTTTTCTGAACTCAAACTACCGTACATACTGATGTTATAGATGAGTTTTTTGGACCAGTTTTTTGGGTCAAATTCCAGGTGTGGGGTTTAACTTTTACAAGGGTCACGTTTTTGATTGTGGTAAGTACCTGCTTTGTTCAAGGCAGTGGGAGCTTGAAGGGACACCTCCGAGTGACAAGTCCGCGCAGGAGCTTTGGATGAGCAAGTGGCCAGGGCCTAGGAGAAAGTCTGTGGCCGGGGTGTCGGGAGCTCCAGTGGGCGGGTGGCTGGGCAAGGATCTACTGTTGGGGCATCGGGAGCTCGGACAGGCAGATGGTGGGCAGACTGGGCCAAAAATGGGGGGGGGGGGTGGGATGGGATTGCACTTTTACACAGGATACATGGAAAATGCTTGCTTTTTGGACCAAAAGAAAGGGATGGGGTTGACTATTACACAGCAGAGTTCCCTCTAAGCTAGTCACACGTCCACAAGCATCCTGTGCGCACGCACTCAAACAAAGCAGATTTCCTTTGTGTGCGTGCACAGCTTAGAGGGAACGCTGTTACACAGGATTGACTATTACAGTAATTTCTTTACAGTACAGTCATCCCAGAAACAAAAATAGTGAACGCACTGCATCAACTCCAAGGCAGTAAGGAGATTAGAGATGGGTAAAATAGCAAGAAAATACATAGAAACAAAATGGAAAGGCCAACAACTAGAGCAAAGGGAAAAAGGCAAGTGCACAAAAATGAAGGCCAACTTGCTGAAAACTGCATTCTAGTTGCTACATTAACTTTGTGATGTTTTTAATCAATCACCACCGCATATTACATTGAAAATTATTCTGATTATTCCAAGTGAAACTTTTATATCTCACCAGAATCACCTTGATTCTGACCGACCATCCCAACCATTTATTATCTAACCTTTAGTTGGAAACCTCCATTAAAATGTCTTCAAATTCTCTGTGGAGAAAGGGGAAGAAATCTCTAACATGCACCTTGGGACATTTTGTTATATTATTGGCATGTCACAAATCAGAATTGGGGTTTATCGTCATGAACAAGTCATGAAATTCAGTGTTTTGCAGCAGCGTCAATAGTGCATTCACATTATAACCATCTTACGACATTACTATAAAAATAAAATCGGAACAGAAATAGTCCTCGAAAAGTCAGGCAGTTTTTCGTTTGTTGATCATTCAGGAATCTGATGGCAGAGGGGAAAAAGCCGTCCTTGAGCCGCTGGGTGCTCATCTTTAGGCTCCGGTACCTTTTCCTCCAAGGGTAACAGAGTGAAGAGGGCATGGCCTGGGTGGTGAGGGTCTTTGAGGATAGAGGCTGCCTTTTTAAACCACCGCCCGATCTAGATGTCTTCGATGGAGTGAAGTCTGGTGCCTGTGGTGTCATCAGCCGAGTTAACAACTCTCTGGAGTTTATTCTTGTCCTGAGAGTTGGTGCTTCCTTAACAGGCAGTGGTGCAACTGGCTAGAATGCTCTGCACGGTCCACCTGCAGAAGTTTACGAGAGTCTTCGATGAGATAACAAATCGCTTCATAAAGTACAGCCGCTGGTGAGCCTTCTTTGTGATTGTATCAACATGGAGGCTCCAAGACAGATCCTCAGAAATGTCACCCAAAAACTTAGTGAGGGCTGGGTTGTGTTCCCCTCACTTCCTCCTGAAGTCTACAATCATCTCCTTGGTTTTGATGAGATTAAGCGCAAGGTTGTTGTTGTTACACCATTCAACGAACGTCACCATTCAAATACAAGCATCATCAAGTAAATTCTCATTGTCATACTCAAATAAAAATGTTGCTCAAGATTAAAAGCATCTTAGAAACATGTTCCATATTTTGACCACTTACAATCATCTCCTACTGGACCTGCTGAACACAGTGCTGGAGGATCACGCTCCAAGTCCTGGTATTCCTGATGAACAATGTAAAATAAAGGAAAACAATGACTGCAATTGTATGAAACTTTCAACAGTTCAGCCATATTTTTATGGTGAATACTTAAGAAAGGCAACTGAGAAGTTACAAAGTTTATGTATGGACTACCAAGTCTTGACACAAAATAGACAGTATCCCTACAATTTCAACTCTAAACCCACAGAATTAGACAGTATCCTGTATCACTGTATCCTAGGATGAAAGCATTTTTGTCTGAATTATCCCATCCATCATGTGTGCACTGGCACTTTGAATAATGAGTAATTCAATTAATGTTACTTCCCAATCATACCCCTCCCAACCCCAATACTGGTCTTTCAATTCATCTGGCTAACATAGCTCCATATTACTGTGAATACTTATTAGGCCAGGCAACATCTGTGGAAAAGCAGTCAATATTTCAGATTGATGACTTTTGATTAGAACTGGGAAAAGTAGGAAGTAAATCAAATGTTACAATACAGAACAAGGGGCTGGAGAAGAGGTCTGTGGTAGGCTGGAAAGAGAAAAATCCAATGAAAACAGGAGTGATTATGCAGGTCAAAGAGGCTAACAAATAGAGCAGCAAGTATGATCAGAATAATTATGAGCTAAAACTTTAATTACTGATTATCAAAGAAAATGTATGTCATCCATGGAACCATTTCTTTCAGGATTCTCACTCGCTCTTCCATCGCCACCATTACCACACCTTCCTTCACACCTGCAGGCATGCTACTTGGATGTTCTCCCACATCTTCCCAAACACTGACACACGCCACTCTGCCCTCCTTGCTCATCTGGCCATCTTCAAGGCGAAGAAGTGATTAACTTTTTTTTCACCAATTGATGTTTGCTGCTCACAATGTGGTTTCTTCCTCCACAATAGAATCACCAAATCCAGATTTGTAATTACTCAACAGACGACCTCTAATCAGCCCGCAGACAAAACCACAAGCTTCCGTCGCTCATCTCTTTAATTTCAACTCCCCATTGACCTCAGATTTTAACCTCCTATGCACTTCAACAAAGTTCAACAGAATCACAACAAACAATACATTTGCCTCGATGGTTCAAGACTTGACCTTGTTTTCAGATCATCAACATTTGCATTCCCACAAAGCATTTTTCGTTTGGTTACCTGACCATTATTCTATTTAGTGCACCTCCAGATCCAATTTTGACTATTCACTAATCCACCTCACACTGCACTATCACCCTTTCTTCAACAATCTCTCCAAACTTCCACCTTGTGTCTGATCTGTATAGTTAGCAATTTGTATTTTACTTCAGGCTACAGTACTTTGCACAATAATATGGTTCCTAAACAATCTACAGACCTCTCCTTGAACATTTTTCTTCACGATGCCATTTAGTTAAAAGGCGTACTTTGAGGAAGTTGGTGAATCTTTCAGAAACAGCTATCTTTGCACAGATTCATATCTCATTTTCCCTTCCCTTACAACTTTAACTTTTAAAATGTAGAATATACAGCACAGTAACAGACCTCTTCAACCCATGAGGTCATGCTGCCTTATTACACCCAATTGATCTACAGTCCCCATGTGTTTTGAAGGGGTGGGAGGAAACCCACACAGACACAGGGAGAACGAACCAACTCCTTAATGGAACATAGACATGTGCTGAAGGTTGACACTTCAATATAGTGATGCAGATCCATGTGAATTTCATCTGGAAACAGCTGGAAGGCTACCCCCCCCACCCCCCCCCCCCACAAGACTTTTCAGCTTTTAATTAGATACCTCTCATATTACAACTGCAGTCTGCATCGACCCTGTCAAACAGAACACGAGTGTCAGTCTTAACCAAAATTCCCTGCAATTTCCTTCTCCAACTATTTATAATGTTACTATTTCAGGGCTACTACCAGATCTGTAACCATCACCCTATTAGGCAATGCACTTTAGATCTTAATCACAGCCTATATGATTCCTTGTTGCTTTGCCATTCTCCGGTTATGGACCCTATTTCTCTCCCCACCCCCCAAAACTCTTCTACAATTTCAAAATATTAACAGCAATTTCTTTATTGGTCCAAGAAATACTCCAGCCTTTTCTTTTATTTAACTCACATTTGATGAAGGAGCAAATTCAGCATTTACAGTTCACCTGAAACCACTATCTCTTGCTTCTGAGGTTGGGTGGAGCACTTCCTTGAATCACTAATCTGTGATCTGCTGTTATTCAGTGTTTCTATGGTGATTTGAAGCAACTGAAATGGCTTGTTGGGCCAGTTCAGATGACAGTTTGAAGTCAAACACATTTTCATTGGTCTGAAGTCATATGTAAAGCAAATTAAAGTGGACACATTTCCTTTCCTAAAAGAACTTGGTGACAACTTGCAGCTTTTTTCACTCTTAAAGCCAGAAGATCATGCATCTTACGAACAATTGAAATATTTGTAAGTGCTCTCCTAAGCAGTCTTTCAGAGTCCATTCAATCATCAAATTCAGCTGCCATGATGGGATTAAACTCACATTTTTAAAAAATTTAAACATACAGCACGGTAACAAGCCCTTTCGGCCCATGGTGCCCAATTATACCCATTGACCAACAACCTCCAGTATGTTTTGAAGGGTGGACAAAACCAGAGCACCTGGAGGAAATCCATGCAGACATGGGGAGAATGTACAAACTCCTCACAGGCAGCACCAGATTTGAACCTCAATTGCTGGCACTGTGGTGCTAACCATGCCACGTCGCTATTCAAGATCTAGATTTCCACATTTAGATTTCCTTCCATGTTGGCTCTCAGTCTATTCTTCAATTGCTTGTTCATATTTAATCCAATTCTCCTTTGCATTTTCAAGGTGATATTTGTCATACTCTGCCTTCCTGTCTCATCCTATACTCAACGTCACAGGTAGGATTGCAGTACCTCCATCTATTCCTGTGGAACACAAGAGCTCAAACAGCAGAATCTTCAGGTTTTGAGCACAAGGATGCTACATCATCCCTTTAACCCTTCCAGGCCATTCAACATCATAACCTCAGTAGGTTGAAGGCACACAACACTGGGCAACCATAGCACCAAGGGTAGAGAATGTCACACATCTGCAACACGAACACTGCAAAATTCAGGAATTTGTTTTGTCTCGAGACATATTATAGGAAGAAGGTGTTATTTTGTCTTCTATACAGAGATGGTTCATCACTTTCTGCGGAAAATGTAAGGTAAATCAACAGCAAGATAGTAGTACAGGCATTAACAAGATTTAAAATAAATAGAAAAGTTAATTGCTTTGGAGCTAGTTAATTGATTAATGCAGGAAATCACGGAGAATCTAAGCAACTGCAGGGAATCACTGAAGCACAAGTAAAAAACAATGCTGAAGGAACTCGGCAGGTCAGAAAGGATGTGTGGTGGCAGAAGGAAGATTACTGTTTCAGATTGGGACCTTGTTTCAGTATCAAGTTCATCCAGTTCTCCTTTTGTTCTAGATTACAGCATCTGCAGTTTCTCATGTCTCAAGTGCAGCAAGAGGACTTTTGGTTCACAGGTGTTTGACCATGGCACGATGTGCAAAAGACAATTCAGAGTGTGGGAGGAAAAGGTAAGTGTGGCGAGAGTACAATATACTTTCTGGTCTCTGCAGTTGCAAGCTCAAATCCTGAAAGGCTGTATTGCTGGAGAAGGGACTAGGAAAGATCTAGCTGTTAGGATCCATTGGCATGTTAGCTAAAAAATGTAATTCTGACAGGGGGAGAAGCTTTTGGATTGCTACTACTGTCACTTACAAACTGTTAACAGAATAAAACAGAGCAGAGGTGAAAGTGTGGCTCAGAGGGAAAAGGGTTTTCAACTGTGTGCCATTATTACCAATAACAAGGAAAGATGAAACAATCCTCAAGATGGATTTGGGCTGCACAAATCAAACAAGGTGGGGCGGGCAGGTGGGGGGGGGGGGGGGGGAGGGGGGAGAAGGGGATTAAGGTAATGGTGCAATGTAGTAAAATGAGAAATGATAGAGTGAAAGGGACAGCACACAAGCGATAGAAGGTAGCAGCAAATAGGATCAAAACAGGGAAATACAGTAACATGAAAATTTAAAAATTGGATTTTTTTTTTAAAGACATACAATGTGGTAACAGGCTCTTCCAACCCAAGAGCCCATGCTGCCCAATTAACCTACAACCTGTGAAATAATAATTAACAAGACACATGACTTAGTGGCACAAAGATATGTTTAATTGCAGACTTATGATCTGATCTATTCATTGGGAGATCACATAGCAATCTACTGCTTATTGGTTTGTTCTCTGGCACATGATAGCTTCAAGCTGGCATCCATATATGGCACTGAAGGTCAATTAGAATCTCCCATCTTGGTTGTGATGGAATCATGGGTATTATTGGAATGAAATTCTGCTAATAAAACCAGCCACAGTACTTTGTGGAAATACCCAATATTGGACTGTCCAACTGCTAGTAATACTCAAATGGTCAGATATTTAACAATGTGGAAGAACAGTGGAACCTTGAGATCCAGATCCAATTTGCCATGCAGGGTGAGATGGAAGTTAAGGCGGTCTATGAGATGTTGGAATTCATTAATTGGGGGACTGAGCTCAAGAATTGTGAGGTCGTCTATAAATCTCTAGTGAGACCCCATTTAGAACATTGTGTTCAATTCTGCTCACCTCATTAAAGGAAGGATGTGGAAACTATGGAGAAGGTCAGAGATTATTTACCTGGATTGGAAAATATGTTTTATGAAGCAAGGTTAGCAAAACCATGGCTTTTCTCCTTGGAGCGAAGGAGGATGAGAGATGACTTAATAGAGGTCTACAAGATTCTGAGAGACATAGATAAGGTGGACAGCCAGCACCTTTTTCCAAGGGTGGAAGTAGCCAACAACAGAGAACATCTGTACAAAGTGAAGGGAAAAACATTTACAGCAGACATCATGGGTAAGTTTTATTACAGAATTGTGGGTGCCTAGAATGCATTGACAGGGGTGATAGTGCAGACTGGTAACAAAGGGGCATTTAAGAGACTTTTAGACAGCCACGTAGACAAAAGAAAAAAAGGGTTATGAGGTAAGGATGGTTTAGTTTTCTTTTGGGTAGATTTAGAGGTCAACACAGCATTGGGAGTCGAAGGGCTTATAATGTTCCATATAGATGAGAGTAATGTAGAGTCACGCCTTTTCTTTTCTTTGGCTTGGCTTCGTGGACGAAGATTTATGGAGGGGTAATGTCCACGTCAGCTGCAGGCTCGTTTGTGGCTGACAAGTCCGATGCGGGACAGGCAGACACGGTTGCAGCGGTTGCAAGGGAAAATTGATTGGTTGGGGTTGGGTGTTGGGTTTTTCCTCCTTTATCTTTTGTCAGTGAGGTGGGCTCTGCGGTCTTCTTCAAAGGAGGTTGCTGCCCGCCGAACTGTGAGGCGCCAAGATGCACGGTTGGAGGCGTTATCAGCCCACTGGCGGTGGTCAATGGGGCAGCCACCAAGAAATTTCTTTAGGCAGTCCTTGTACCTCTTCTTTGGTGCACCTCTGTCTCGGTGGCCAGTGGAGAGCTCGCCATATAACACGATCTTGGGAAGGCGATGGTCCTCCATTCTGGAGACGTGACCCACCCAGCGCAGTTTGATCTTCAGCAGCGTGGATTCGATGCTGTCGGCCTCTGCCATCTCGAGTACTTCGATGTTGGAGATGAAGTCGCTCCAATGAATGTTGAGGATGGAGCGGAGACAACGCTGGTGGAAGCGTTCTAGGAGTCGTAGGTGATGCTGGTAGAGGACCCATGATTCGGAGCCGAACCAGAGTGTGGGTATGACAACGGCTCTGTATACGCTAATCTTTGTGAGGTTTTTCAGTTGGTTGTTTTTCCAGACTCTTTTGTGTAGTCTTCCAAAGGCGCTATTTGCCTTGGCGAGTCGTTACATTTGAACACACAAGGCCAAAATTCATATCTGGACTGAGCAATTCCTGTTGATGATCATTAAAATCTCCCACTAAAAAACATTTTGTGACTTTTTAAATCTCAGTGGTTCTTACAAACATTCATCTGCTAATGCCTGTGTTTGAACTGCTAACTCCATAGGATCTGAGGTCAATATTGAAAAGCCTACTCCTTCTTGCTTGCATTCCATAGTGCCATTACCTCTGGCATATAGTCCTGAGATTAAGGTAAAACTTACCCAAGGATTGTGGCCAAGGCATGTTGTCTGTAAGATGAGAAGTGGTAAAAAGAAGTCAGACTGCTGTTTGCCTGTGGACAGTTTTCTGAATTTCAACATGCAAGAGGGCCTTTACTTTAGAACTCCAGCTTGCAAACTTCACAGTCTACATGTCCAAATTCAGAGAACTGTCAGCAGCCTGACTTGTTGGTTTTTATAGCATGTTGCCTGTAGGCTTCTCATCTTAAGAATTATCCTAAGGCTAAAAGACAAGAGATTGACAGTAATACACTAAGTTTTGGACAGCCAGACTTAATTAAACACAAGAGGGATGTGAATTAGAAGAGGGGAGGGGGGGGGGGGTGGGGGGGGAGTGACAAATTTCAGACTCTGGATTCACAAACACAGACCTCTCAAGTTACACTGTGCACTTGGACACAGAGCAGCAAGTGCATCAAAACAAAAAGGGCAATTACAGTATAAATGGCCTTGGGCTGGTTCAATACAACAAACCTAAGACCAACAAACTCATGGATCTCGAGTTCATTACTCAGTTCAAGATGATAGCCAGCTTGATCAAAGTAATTGCGAGAAAGGATACAAATGCTTGCCTATCTTCTGAATATTATTGGCAATATCAATTCTTTATTTCCTCATATTAACTGGGTTGGGTGCCTCTATGCCATATCCAAATTCCATGCTTTTAGTTATTAGTTTGAGAGATATAGCACAGTAACAGGCCTTTGCTGCCCAAATAAGCCAATCAACCTACAAACCCCATCTGTTTTTGGAGGGTGGGAGGAAAGCGGAACACCTGGAGGAAACCCACGCAGGTCATGGGGTGGATGTACCGTAGGGGATTCAAACCTAGGCCGCTGGTGCTGTAATTACATTGTGCTAATGCTACCTGACAATCAATAAATTGAATATTTCTACCCTTCTGATGAAAATATTTAAATAAAAAGCTTATTATAAAGTTGCATGAATAGTACTGAAGGCAGAAGATTTTAGAAATTTCAAAGATTATAAATATAAAGAGGAAAATAATTACGAATAATAACTAAGAGATGGAAAAAGCATTGAGGTTGCTTTGCATTGATATAAAATAATCCATGATTGTCCCTTTCAAGCTAAGGAATTAATAGCGAGGTAGTGGCAGATGTATTAAAACCATTTTAAGTTTTCACAGTAGAATGAGTAAATCAAACCACAGTGAAGAATTATTTGAAACACTTGCAAGAGAGTGAAAGTATTAGACAAACTAATGGGCCGAAAGCTGAAACGTCCCTTGGGGTGGGGACGGGAGGAGAGGAAGGGGGCGGTGGAAATAAAAAGGACACTGGGGGCTAGGGGTACGGGAGGAAAGGAAGAGCAAGCAGGATCCAGAGGCAGCGGGCCATTTGAGGGCTGCCCGGGCTCAGGCCGCTGCTCCGGGCGATTCAGGCCCGGGCCCTCGGCCCCATTCTTTGCTCGGAACCAGCCCACCATCCAATGCCTCGGGCGGGTGGGACCTAACCTGGGGCCAGCCCTCCCCTCCCTTCCTCCAGCCTCACTTACCTTTTGGATCCGCCTCAGCGCCATCCCCCGCCGGCGCGACCGAACACTCCACTCCACCCCGCCGCCCGCAGGCGTGCAAGCGCTCCGCAGAGCGGCGCAGGCGCAGCGCGAGGCCGGTGGAGGGAAACAGCGCATGTGCGAGCAGCGGCAGAGGGAACGGAAGCCGCCGGTGGACAGGGACCCCTACCAGTGGGACCTTCACTTCCCTTTCAGCTCATCATTACATCTTGTAATCATCTATTTAAAACAAAGTGCTTCTCAAGCATTCTGCACTGTGATATATAAAAGGTATCAATCATAAAGTACTGGAAGTACTCATCAGGTCGATCAGGATCTGTGGAAAGAGAAATAGAGTTAACATTTCAGGTAGATCTTGCAGCAGATAATAGTGCAAGCCGGTTCCACAAGCCCTCTGCATCTGCTTTGCCATACTCACTCAACACCACTCCCCCCCCCTCCCCCCCCCCCCATTCCCCTGTAACTCTGACATATAGAACTTCAAAACATTCGTGCTCCCAAGTCATGATTCCTCCCCAAACCGGTCTTAAACTGGTTAAAAAGGCCCCCTGTTCAGGAAACATCCTCAACATTCATCCTGCCAACTTAGACTAGCTCATGGGGTATTGAAACCGGGACATGAACTGGGGGTTCGGTTCTGGAACTCGGGCTACTATGGCTGCGGGAGCGATGGAGGTGACACTTTGGGATTCTGAAGGGGACTCTCTTCTGCTTCCCTTTGACTATCTTGAAGCTCTTCAGGCAATTTCTGCCAATGGTGAATCTGTCAGCAGACTAAACCAAATTCCATGTAATATGACATGACAATAAATGAATCTTGAAAAAATTGCTGGACTACAGAAACTTATCAAAACTAAGATAATAAGGTAAAATCACACATATGTAAGGGGAAAGAAGCTGGGGGGAGAGGCCCAGAGGTGTTAGGACAGAAGATGCAAGAGACGAAGAGATAGGTAGAGGGAGAAACCAAGATTTGGGTGGGTGCTAAAAGCTAAGAAGAGAAAAATATTGAGTACGTGTAAGTAAACAGATGAAAGAGTGGAATCAAACAGGGAGAGAGGGGTAAGGGTCCAATGAAATTGCATGATTAGACCCTGGAAAATGTAGCTGGCCTCCCTTTTCATGGGAGCCACCTCAACTTTCACCTCAGTGTGGCAGTACCATCTTTGGTTGTCTGAGGAAAAGTAATTGATTTCAAACTCTGCAACAAGCTCATGGCATGGTTGGTTCTATTGCAGAAATGATCCCCTGTCGTCCTTCAAGTTTTTTGGACTACTTTCTGTAGACGATAGTGAAATACTGTACTGTCTATTTTTTTTTAAAAGATTAATACCCCAAAATGTTAGAGTAACTCAGCAGATCATGATCATGGAAGGGCTCAGGGCTGAAACGTCAACTGCCTTTTGCTTTCCATGGGAGTTGCTTGACCTGCTGATTTTCTCCAGCACTTTTGTGTTCTGCACTCGACCCTAACATCTGCAGATTTCTTGTCACGTGAACTCATTAGTCAAGTTTTTCCCCACTATTTCCTTATGAACATTCCCATCCACTGAACGACAGCTTTCATTGCTGCCCCACATATCACTTTGGGTCTTTTTCTAACTTTTAAAATCTTTATGTTAATTTTAATCTTGCTCTTTACAAGATTTTCCCCAGCAATTACTTAACTGCTTGGATTAATTTCACAACTTCCTGCAATGTTAATTTAATTAAATTTAGGCATACAGCACAGTAACAGGACCTTCTGCCCCACAAGCCTGTGCCACCCCAATTAACCGACAACCCTGGCTTTGAACAGTGGAAGGAAGAGCGCCCGGAGGAAACGCAGCAGACATGGAGAGAACGTACAAACTCCTTACAGAATGGGATTTGAACCTAGGTCACTGGCACTGTAACAGCGTTATGCTAACCACTACACAATACTTCTTTACTTTTTAATGCTCGGTACATTTTACAATAAAATCCCTTAATCACAATTATCCCAAAATTTAATCCAAGATCTTCATACTTTTTCCAACTAAACTATCCATTTATCTGGTAAACATTCCAGTTTTCCTCTAATTTTATCAACAGTGCTGAAATGGCATCTTTAAAGCTGAAAAAATTTCCCATATTATTGAAATGGAGCATAACAATGCTAGATTTGACAACAGGCCAAAGTAAACACAAAGATAGACAACTGAAATGTTGAATAATTTTGATAGACAATTTATAAGCACCCATTTAACTTTTAGTTTCACTTTCATATTAACCTATATTTATCCATGTTTGCTTGTTTCAAAAGAGTTCCCCCTGGTGTCCCAGTGAACATTTATCCCTGGACCAACAACTACAGAATATTATCATTGATGCTTATGGTACTTTGCTCTGTGTAATCCTAGTAAATTTATGACACAAGGACCACCATCGGTCTATTGTTGGCAAAACTGTCACCCTGCAGGACAGTTCTTTGCATCTAAAACATGTTAAGTTTATCTCTACAACCCTTTTAGGCACAAGGGTCTGAAGACTCATCACTTTGTGCAAAAAGTCCCAGCTTCTCTTTGATCCTTCAATTAACGTTTGCCGCATGGTTTCTGCTGGGGTGCCAACTTTTAAATTTAAACATACGGCATGGTAACAGGCTATTTCGGCGCATGATTCTGTGCCGCTGTGGTGGTATGCCATTAGGCAGGCGAACCGGCCCCACTTGTCATGCACGCGGCGGGGCAGCCAGCCAAAATGGTGCCGTCCGGCCTGCGCTTGGGGTCCCACGTGATGCCCCGGTGACGTCGGGGCCACCCAGTGCGGTTCTCAGCCAGGTCTGGGCTGGGAGTATAAGACCAACCAGGCAGCCTGCAATAAATCAGTTTTTGCTCACTGAACTCAACCCATCTGGTTGTGCGATCCATCAGTTAGCAATGTAGCCGCCGCTACAATTGGTCACCCCGACAGGTTCAAACGTCTTTGAACCCAACATGAACAACCCTTCGATCAACGCTATAGCCATCAAGCTTCCTGACTTCTGGGTTTAGGAGCCAGAGACTTGGTTCAGCCACGCAGAGGCTCAGTTTCTCCTCCGCCAGATTTCATCGGATTCGACCAAGTTTTACCATGTGGTCGCCACCCTGGACCAGGCCACCATCAAACGAGTGCTGCACCTCGTTCAGCACACACCCGTGGAAGTATGGGACCATCAAGCAGGTGCTCACCAGCTCCCTCAGCCTCTCCAGGCACCAGCATGCCGCTTGGATGCTGCGTCTCGACACTTTAGGGGACAGAACTCCAATCGAGTTGATGGAAGAGATGCTCGCACGCATGGGCAATCACACCAACTGCGCACTCTTCGAGCACATCTTCCTCAACCATCTGCCTGAAAACATCTGGCCATTACTGTCCCAGGAAAGCTTTGTCGACCCTAAGAAAGTTGCTCAAAAGGCTCAGGAGCTATGGCGTGAACGATTCCCGAAGGGCTCCGCAGTCCAGCAGGTTACGTCAAGGGCATGACCATGCCAAGCCTTCCTCTAGCACTGGGGTGGAACACCCGGCCTCTTCAGGGGCCTCAAAGAGCATAGCCAGAAGCAAGTCATTCATTTCAAGCCTCTGCTTCTTCCACCAGTGCTGGGGAGCCAAGGCTTGGAAGTGTCGTCAGCCTTGCTCATTCCAGGGAAACGGGCAGGACGGCTGCTGTTAATGGCTGTGGTAATACATCCTCCTCTACCTGTGGGATTCAGTCAGCGACTGACGCTTCCTTGTCGACACCGGGGCCCAGATCAGCGTCATCCCAGCCACAGCCATCGAGTCCCGGAACCGGCCTCGAGGACCTCCACTCCGTGCAGCCAATATGACGCAGATCCGGACGTATGGAGGCAAGATTGTCCACTTCCAGATCGGCCAGCAGAAGTTCTCATGGAGGTTCACCGTTTCGTCTTTTCCAACTGCCATCCTGGGTCTAATTTCCTCCTCGCCCACGGACTCCTGGTTGACATTCGAGGTAGACGACTGGTAGATGCCTGTATCTTCCAATCCATTCACCTCAACTCCTCCTGCACAAAGCAGCCGCAGATGGCCACGGTCAGCACGCCCAAGGATGAGTTTCAGAGTATCCTGGATGAGTTTCCGTCCTTCCTCCTCAAGCCGCAGTTCTCCGCTGCCTCACCACGCCACGGGGTGTTTCATTACATCCCCACCCAAGGCCCGCCAGTCCACGCCAAGGCATGCCAGCTCCCGCCGGACAAGCTCCAGATAGCGGAGGAAGAGTTCTCGCATCTGCAGGAACTGGGGACCATTTGGACCTCACCACTCTACCTGGTCCCGAAAGCTTCCGGCGGCTGGTGCCCCTGCAGAGATTATCGACGCATCAGTACCTGACCGTTACCCGATCCCTCACATCCAGGACTTTACGGCCAACCATATTCTCCAAGGTCGACCTGGTGCGAGGGTATCACCCCGAGGACATACCCAAAATTGCCATCATCACCCCCCTTCGGCTTGTTCAAGTTCCTACACATGCCGTTTGGGCTCAGGAAAGCCACCCAGACCTTCCAACGCCTTATGGGTACACTGGGCAGGGATTTGACTTTCGTATTCATTTACCTGGACGACATCCTTGTCGCCTGCAGAGACCGGGCACAACGCAAGTCTCACCTGCACACCCTCTTCTCCCAATTGGCCGACTTCGGCCTAATGATCAATCTGGCCAAGTGCCAGTTCAGAAAAGAATCCATGCAGTTCCTGGGCCATACCATCACGGCCGAAGGAGCCACACCTGTCGCTACGAAAGTCATTGCAATCAGGGAGTTACCACGCCCAGACAACCTCAAGGGGCTACACTACAGGAGTCTGCGGGTATGGTAAATTTTTATAATCGCTTCATTCCAGGCACTGCGTGCAGCATGCAGCCACTCTTCGCCTCATCGCGGCCAAAGACAAGACACTCGCCTGGACTCCAGAGGCCAGCAGGGCATTCGAAACCACGAAAGATGCCCTGGCGAAGGCTACCCTGCTCGTCCACCCACGCACCGACCTGTATATGGTGCTCTCCATCAATGCCTCTGCCACGGCCGTCGGCGCCGTCCTGGAGCAGCAAGTGAACAGTTAGTGGAAACCACTGGCATTGTTTAGCCGACTTCTTCATCCGCCAGAGCGCAAGTATAGCACTTTCGAGTGTGAGTTGCTGGGCATGTACCTGGTGATCTGTCATTTCCGCTATTTCTTGGAGGGGAGGCCTTTCACCATTTTTACTGACCACAAGCCCCTCACTCAGGCGCTCGCTATGGCAAGAGATCCCTGGTCGGCCCACCAACAGTGTCACCTCTCCTTCGTGTCGGAGTTCACCACCGACATTCGGCACAAGGCAGGGAAAGTCAATGTGGTTGCCAACGCACTCTCACGACCGGCCATTTGCGCGCTGATACCTGGCCTCGACTTTGACCAGCTCGCCCGGGACCAGAAGTCCGACGAGGAGACGTGGGCCTTCAGGACTGACATCACGGGCCTGCGGTTCCAGGACCTCCCGACTCCTCACAGTGAGGGCACCGTCCTGTGCGATGTCTTCATGGACACCCTGCAACCAGTGGTTCCCCAGCAGTGGCGCAGGCAAGCCCTCCACCATATCCATGACCTTTCCCACCTTTCCATCAGGTCCACAGTCCGTATGGTGGCAAAACGTTTCATCTGGCACGGGCTTCGGAAGCAGATTGCGGACTGGGCCAGAACCTGCATCTATTGCCAGCTTTCCAAGGTACACAGGCACACCAGAGTGCCCATACAAGATTTTGAACATGTGTGGGAACGGTTCAGCGCCCGTTTCCCGAGGAAACCGTTACCTTTTCAGTTGTGTTCCGCACCACTCGTTGGCCCGAGCCAATCCTAATGCCAGATGCCTCCACGGACTCCTGCTCCCGAGCATTTTTGAATGGTTGGGTTGCTGGTTCGGCGTCCCGAACCTCCAAACCAGTGATCGGGGCGCCCAGTTCACCTCTGCGTTCTGGGCACAGCTCGCCTACAGGCTGGGGATCGAGCTACATCACACCACGGCCTATTACCCACAGGCCAATGGGCTAGTCGAGCGATTGCACCGCCACCTTAAGTCAGCACTTATGGCCCACCTCACCAGCCCTGACTGGGTGGACGAGCTGCCTTGGGTGCTTCTGGGCATCCACTCGACACCCAAAGAAGACCTACAGGCATCATCAGCCGAGCTGGTCTACAGTGCACCGCTAGCCCTACCAGGTGAGTTCGTCAATGTACCTCACAAACCCCAGCATTCACCGCATGGTCTATTTCCCTGCCTCCGGGCCCAGTTGGACTCCTTCACACCCCCACCACCGCCCAGACACGGCACACGGGCCTCTTACGACCCCAGCGAGCTGTACTCCACAGAGTACATTTTTGCCAGGCGGGGCCTGTCCACAGTACCTCTACAAAGACCATACGAAGTCATCCAGTGTTCAAGATCCACTTTCACACTGGACATCGATAGTAAGAGGGAACTGTTTACAGTGGACAGGTTAAAGCCAGTCCACCTCGACCCCACCGAGCCAGTAGTTGTGGCCCAACCCAAGAAGCGAGGCCGCCCGGCAAAAAAGGACATTGGCGCCTGTCACGCATACGGTGAAGCAGCCGGCCAAAATAGTGCCGTTGGGGGTTTCCTCCCGATCTCGGCACAGGGCTCAGAAGCACGCGCTTGGGGACCCACGTGATGCCCCGGTGACGTCGGGGCCCCCCAGCGCAGTTCTCAGCCAGATCCAGGCTGGGAATATAAGAACAGCCAGGCAGCCTGCAATAAATCAGTTTTTGCTCAGTGAATTCAACCTGTCTGATTGTGGTTCAGTCAGCAGTGTAGCCGCTGCTACACCACCCAATTAACACCTACACCCCCAGTATGTACTTGTGGTTCAAAATGGCCTGTTACCATGCTGTATGTCTAAATTCTTTCCTTTTCAATATTTTTATTAACATTTAAATTTCACATCCAAAAATACAGAGTACATATGGATCTATGTTAGTATTCAAAAAGATAAATTAAAAATTAAAAGGATGGCCACCCCTGCTCTAACGGAAACAAGTTGGTCCTCTTTAAATTGCATACACTTGTCTTCCTCAGCCTCTTATATCCCAAAGACATCAACTCTAATGTCCAAATTTTCAACAGTTAAACATTCTCTAATCTTAACACAAATCTCTGCATCCTCTCCAATTATCCACCAACATGGAACAGCAGGGCTCATAATTCAGCCTTATGAGGGAAACTATCGTGTATGTTTTTTAATCTTAAAATTCTACAATAGTGACTACACTTTAAAAATATTTCATTGGCATTTGCAGGTCAACAGTATTGATGGAGAGAAACAGTTAATGATTTGGTTGATGAACTTTCATCAGACCGAGCATACCTTTCAAATCAACCATGTTTTAAGTTGCGGGGTGAAAGGAATAAATTCACTAAATCTGCTTTTTACCCTAAAGGAGTACCCCAAACTCTTTTGCTTTCCGCTGTTGCTGCCTGTTCTATTGAATATCTCCCACGTTTTTGCCCACATTAACACTATTTCCATATACTGGAGAATCAACACCAATGACCCTTTCGAACCAACTGTCCCATAACACAATCCTCCAATGCAATCATGCATTACAACTGAATGAGTGTTTGATGGTCTTGAAGGGCCCCTTTTACAGTTTTCCATAACTGACAACATCAGTAAACCGCTACTTTATTCCACCTTGGTCCCGGTTACAACGAACACTCCGCTGCTTTATTCCACCTTGGTCCCGGTTACAACGAACACTTCGCTGCTTTATTCCACCTTGATCCCGGTTACAACAAACACTCCGCTGCTTTATTCCACCTTGGTCCCGGTTACAACCAACACTCCGCTGCTTTATTCCACCTTGGTCCCGGTTACAACGAACACTTCGCTGCTTTATTCCACCTTGGTCCCGGTTACAACGAACACTTCGCTGCTTTATTCCACCTTGGTCCCAGTTACAACGAACACTTCGCTGCATTATTCCACCTTGGTCCTGGTTACAACCAACACTTTGCCAGGTGCCTGAGGTCCTCTGCACTTCTGGTCAAAAGTAGCAGTGAAAAGAATGAGGGAATCCGATCCAAACTCCTGGACACGGAAATCATTCAAAAACGTGGAAAAATGATTTTTAAAATGTGGAAATCAGCGGAAACCTGGAAAATTCATATGCCCACTACATTGATGAGCAAAAGCTACTCATGGAACATTGACAAGGTGCTCAGTTCCATTAGATCATGAACTTATGTGATCGCAGAGAAATGGACAAAAGACAGCATCATCGGCCAACTGCACTGGGCTGAATGGATGGCTTCAGAAGTGACGAGTGGATTCCCAGACCACCGATGTACTGGGAAAAGGTTGTCTTTATCCGATAAAGAAGCACCTGATCTAGAACCAGTTCAGTTTAAATTTAAAAACACTGGAGCACCGAGCGTGATATTCCTTTTCCCCTGGCCTATCCCCTCCCCACCAACATGCACTTTGGCTTTAACCTGATCCAGTCCCAGTTTGGTTGAAATGTAAAAGCACTGGAGCACCGAGTCTGACATCCCCTTTCCTTCCCCCACCCCCCAAACCAACATGGGAAAGGGTTGCACTTTGGCTTTAACCTGATCCAGTCCCAGTTCGGTTTAAATGTAAAAGCACTGGAGCACCGAGTCTGACATCCCCTTTCCTTCCCCCACCCCCCAAACCAACATGGGAAGGGCTGCACTTTGGCTTTAACCTGATCCAGTCCCAGTTCGGTTTAAATGTAAAAGCACTGGAGCACCGAGTCTGACATCCCCTTTCCTTCCCCCACCCCCCAAACCAACATGGGAAGGGCTGCACTTTGGCTTTAACCTGATCCAGTCCCAGTTCGGTTTAAGATGTGATAACACTGGAGCACCGAGCGTGTCATTCCCTTCCAGGCCATCCCCTCCCCCACGTCCTTCATCCATCCGGGGACTCAGTTCCGCCGCTCCCCACCTCCCCCCCACCTTTTCACAGCCGGTACCAACGCGCCCCATCCACAGCCCGGGCTGACGCCGCTCTCCTTCTTTCCCACCCTCCCTCCCCGATCCCGTTTACTTTCAGGATCCGCCTCTTCGCCATCCCCCGTCCGGCCGGCCGCCCCCCCTTCCCCCCCCGCCGCCGCCTTCGCTGCGCAACGGGCTGACGGCTGACCAGCCGCGACGCGATGAGGTCACTGGCTGAGGATGACGTCGCCACGCAGGACGTCAGGCGAGGAGCCGGCTGGAGGGGGGACGCACAGAGCCGTGCTCCCTACAGAAGGTGCTCACGCCGCAGTCAGACAAACTGCCTGAACTCAATGCCAGAGACTGATATGAAAACCATGCAGAACTGTTAATAAGAAACGGAATGAACGTCTCCGAACCATGACCTGAAAACACTGTCATTCACTGTTTTTCCAGCCACGAATGCTAACTCAATTTTCCTGCAACATCCACAACTTTTGCAATAGCTTGTGTTGCCATTCTTTTCACATTGTCAGCATGCCCACTTTCCTTTACATGCAATTCTTGAGCAAATTAATTTTACAAGATGTTTGGAGGGCTCAAGCCCGAAACAGTTCACTATATATAGAATACACTATATACTCCAGCGTTGCATTTTTACAGAAGCAGTAGACATGCTTAGTTTCTGAGTAAACCTGGACATGAGCTGGTTATCGAGCGAGTGAGTTAGAGCCGTCAGTGAATGATCTTAACATTTTCCCACACCTTACAGCAGTGGTTCTCATCCTTTTTCTTTTCCACTCACATCCTACTTTAAGTAATCCCTAAGCTGTGCTGTGATTAGTAAGGGATTGCTTAAGGTGGGATGTGAGTGGGAAGGAAAGGTTGAGAATCACTGCTCTGGACCCAATTGTTACTGAAATACTTTGCATGAAAAAAATTGTCATTGGCCCATTTCCTTTGGAGTTCTGAAACTGTGCACATAACAAGTCAATGGCGTACGATTAAAACAGTGGTTTTCAAACTTTTTCTTTCCACCCATATATCACCTTAAGCAATCCCTTGCTAATCACAGAGCACCAAGGCCTAATACTTTAAGTACTTAACGTATTAAAGTATGTGAGCAGAAAGAAAAAGGTTGAGAACCACTGCCTTAAAACGATTCCCTTTGGGAATCTTTGGCCTGTGACTGATTTAATGTTAAGAAGGAGCACTCAACACCATTTTGTTATCTGTTTGGGAACCTGTCTACATTTTGCTCAAGCCCATAATGTTTGTTATGGATCTTTGCTATATAAAGTACACTGTTTGACCAACTGAGTTTGTTTCTCCAGCATTGTGTTTTTACTTTTAGGGTGTCTAAGCTTCAGGTATGTTACGGCACAATCAATGAAAGCAGTTACATGGGCAGTCTAAAATGGAAAGTGCAGGAATATTTAGTTAATTCCTGCACCGCAATTTATCCTGTAGAATCCCTACTATTTTTCGGGGAAGCCTGCAGTCTAAATCACTCCACAAAACTCACCTCATGAATTTGACGTCCAGCTCAAGCCGAGTAAAAGCACCAGGATTAACATGCACAGGAACTTGAGGTGTGCAGTGTAAACAACCACAAGGTGAGTAATTATGTTAATTTATGGAAGATTTTTCACAGATTTTTTCAATATTGCTGCCTGAAAAACACTAATGTGTCTGCAGGCTTTTGTGTTTTATTTAGTAACACAATGTTGGAGAAATTCAGTTGGTGTCACAGCCTCCACAAGTGATAAAGATACAATCTTCAGGTTATAAGCAAATAATAGGAAGGCATCAGAATAAAGATTGAAGAATGGGCAGGGAAGGAGTCCAGACCAACAAAAAAAGGTGTAAATTGGATGAGAAGAAATGATAATTGATTTTGGCTCTGTGAGAGGAGACAAAAGGGAAAGAGGAGGGGAGAAGGGGAGAAAAGTAAAGGCAACAGAGTGAAGGGAAGGTTTAAACAGAAACTGGAGAAATCAGTGTAATGCCATCCAGTTGGAGGGTGTTCCTCCAATTTCAGTCTGGCAGTGCATGAGACCATGAACAGTCATGTTGGCAAGGGAAAGGGATGGGGAACTGAAATGGGTAGCCACTGGGAGATCCATGCTATTGCAATGGACAGAGCCAAGATGCTCAATGAGGCGATCTCCCAGTCTGCGCCCAGTCTCTCCAATGTAGAGGAGACTTTAAAAGATTCCATCCAGCTCCTAATGAGCAAGCAGGGGACGTCCTTCCAACTATCAGAACCTTTGCAGCAAATGCACCATGTTCAGTGCTGATGAAACAGCATCTTTCTCCAGGTTGATGTTTGCCTGTCTCTGTGTCCCTGGCAACAGCCCACATTCCAGAAAAAGAGATATGATAAAGAATTGCTGGTGGAACTCAGCAGGTCAGAGAACATGTGTGAATAGAAGTGATTGATCAACGTTTCAGCTCGAACCTTTATCAAAGCCAGAACCTTGATGAAGGGCTCAAGCTCGAAATGTTGGTTATATATCTTTACCTGTGATATATAGAGTTCACTGTTTGACCTGTTGAGTTTCTCCAGCATTGTGTTTTTACTTCAATCACAGTGTCTGCACACTTTCTTGTTTTACTCAAGACCAGAAGCCTTCCCTCAGTGATTTGTGTAAAGCAGGGGCCCCCAAACATTTTAGACCATCAACCCCTTCATAGAATTCTTGATCCCTCATCGACCCCCCAAGGCATGCAATCCCCCCACCCCCCAACCCTGGCGACATTCAACACACTCCCCCTACACCGGCCAGCAATGCCACCACCCGACATACAAAGAGCACTTCTTTCTTCTCCACTCCATCCACCCTCTCTCCCTCGACCTCCCATTCACTCTCAACTTAATAAAAGGCCAAAGCCACATAGAACATGGCGACCACTAAGGTCAGCTCTCACGAGAGGTTAGCCACTCCTGCCGTTGGTGCTATTTTAGACTGCAAATGTTTAATCAATGTTCAATGGTGTTTATCGACCTCCCCTTCCCCCTTTTTAAAGCCCCAGACATTTATTGACCCCTTGGATAATCCCATGATCCCCAGGGATTGATATCGATCACTTGGATCACTCAGATCCTTTTTAAAAAAAAAACCTCAATCTCACATTTAAAAAAATACTCCTTTCCCTTTTTTCCTCTGAAGTGATAATCCCTTACTACTACATTATTCCATCTACCTATCCAATTAGCTTGTCTGTATTATGGAACCTCTTGCATCCTCCCATAGCCCTCTCTGCCTTTCTACCTGGTATCAACAGAAAACATGGATACATTGATTTCTTATCCAATCATTGATATTGCCTGGGTATAGCAGGGGCATCAACAATAACCTTTGCAGCACACCACTGTCAATTTTCCCAACGCAAAGGTCTTGTGAAAGACCAAATGCATATTTGTTCTTTAATTTGAGATAAATGGCTTTATTTGTCATGACTTCCTTTGCATAAATGTACATTAAAAAAAATGTTATCAGGCAGATTTAAAAAGTAGGTTGTTATACAGAACATCACAGCACAGTACAGGCCCTTCGGCTGTCAATGTGTGTTGACTTCTATATTCCTATATTAAAAAAAACCTTCCTACCTCATAACCCTCCATTATTCTTTCAGCCATTTGCCTAAGAGTCTCTTAAACACCCCCATTGTTCCATCCTTCACCACCACCTCTGGCAATGCATTTTTTAAAGGAGGTGATAAGGGGGGGGTGACTCCTTGACTCCTGAACAATCATCCCCCCTTATCACCTCCTTTAAAAAATGCAGCATTTTCCCTTTGGGAAAACAAAACCTTAGAATTGTGACAGTATGGAAAAGGTATTTCCGCCTCTTAATTCCATGTGACAGCAACCAGAGTCGAGCTGAAGCCTTGAAATGAGCTGAAAGCCTGCTTCTGTGCCATGAATGAGACCAATTCCATCTGTCTCATTGACCTGGTTTCCCCTGTATCCATTTCAATTATACTTCAGAAGGAACTGATTTGTTTCCACAATCACCAAAAATAACCCCAGTCTGTGCAGTCAAATCCTACAGCTAAAATCCGTTCACCACCCTGTCTAGGGCTCGTAGACAGATCTCTTATGGGCAGAGAGAGCAAAGAATAATTCCCTATGTGAGTTCAGCAACATTCCACTGATAGCAAGGCTACCAGCCACTATTATGTCAACCTCCTATAGGGTAAGGCACCACATTTTGACCGAGGGCCCTCTGCTCCACGCCAGAATGCGCTGACTTCCTCCTGAAAAGGGTGTGCGAAATCATTGAGGACCCCTTCTACCCTGCACATGACATTTTTCAGCTGCTCCCATCAGGAAAGAGTCACAGGAGTATTAGAAGCAGCCCCACCAAGCTGAGAAACAGCTCCTCCCCACAGGCAGTCAGAAAACTGAACGACCTAAGGAACTGCTCATACTAACCGTCCGAGACCCTCATTCACAAAACATATTTATAAATGAATACTTGTCCTGCATATGTACTGTTTGTATGAATGTTATGTCTGGTTGTGTGTCTGCGTGTTTTGCACCGAGGAACAGAGAACACTTTCATCAGGTTGTACTTGAACAATCAAATGACAATAAACTTAACACATCTCCTGGAGGGAATTGTCTGAAACCTTCCCATAGACAGTTCAGCAAGCTTCTTGTCCCTTGTAGAGAGAACACTGACAACTGCAACACAGTCATGTTTCTCACTAAATGTTCCTCTGCTAAAAACATGTTACAATTTTACAAACCTCAGTTCAATCTTCTTTGCCGTCTTTGTGACATTAATAATTTGCATTTTTACAGTGTTTGCAATACAGCAAACAGTGGGGGACTTCACTTTGATATCTAGAGACATAATGGAAGATGTTAAAACTGATGATTAAGATTGGTCAGAAATTTTTTTAGAACACAACTGGTAAGGAATGCAGAGAGAATTACAGAGTTCAACAAAAGGTGAAAGAATCAACACTGGAGATTATTAATAGGTAATAAATGGAGATGTTTCTTAAACACTGTGCCTCTGAAGATGCAAGGGGCAAGAAGATTATCATGTTATTTAGATATGGAAAGATGGCATTGGAAATGTGGAGTTGTATTCCTTTGGAGAAAATTACTTATAATTTAAGAAATAAATATTCATTTTTTGTTCAGATTTGGAGCCCGAATATGCAAAGGTTAGAAATAAATATGTAAGAAATGTTCTTCCATCCTCCTAAATCCTACATAAATCTACTTCCCTAAAAGTGACGTACATATAAACTCTGATATGATAATAGCGTGTGAACCTATCCTCAGTGCAATCCGGAACAATATTTTCTTATTTAGATCTCTTTTGAGTACTCTTGGTTATTTACATCATCATATTCTATAGTGGGAGGGGGAGTTAGGGGAGGGGTTTAAACAACGTAACTATTGTATTGTAGTGGCACACGCATGGAGACGTGGACCCGGAAAAATGGCCAACAAACTCTGTGACCGCGTGACCTGGGGTGACACCAGCCATCATCCCAGGTGCCCTCCACGCAGTGGGAAGATGGGGAACTCTGGCAGGAACACCGGCCAATCCCAGGCCGGCGCTCCAATGACAGGAGCCTGACATCAGCTCCTGGGGCCCATATAAGTATGACGGCCAGAGCAATAAACCAGTCTCATTTTCCAAGGTTTTGGTTTACGTGTCGTTCTTCTCCATGCTCAAGTAGCATGAACGCTACATTGGTGACCCCAAGAAATCCAACCGGCAGATGGAGGGGATGACAGATCAAGCAGAGCCAACTACCATCCATGTGGTCTCTCTCAAGCTTCCAATGTTTTGAGTATCACAGCCAGGCCGAGACTCAGTTCCAGCTTCGGCATATTACCGACAACCGCTACTTCTACGTCGTGAGCACCCTCAATCAGGACACAGCGGCAAGGGTCATAGATTTCCTACAGCAGCTTCTGGAGCAAGGCAAATAAGCAGCCTTCAAAGAGCTACTAACCTGCACATTTGGGCTCTCCTGGCACAAGCATGCCGCTCGATTGCTGCATATGGATCAACTGGGGGACAGGGCCCTGTCCGCCCTAATAAGCGAGATGCTCGCTCTATCCGAGGACCACAAGCCTTGCCTGCTTTTTGAGCAGATCTTTCTGGAGCAGCAGTCCGAGGATATAGACTCTTGCCCATGGACGATGGACGAGGACTTCAGTGACCCTTGGAGGGTTGCACCCTGGGTGGACATGCTCTGGAGAGCGAAGGACAGCAGCACCGTCGTAGACCACATCTGCAAGCCCCATTAACATCCACCTGCAAGATCAAGACCAGTGGAGTAGCAAATTAATACCTGGGAAAACTATGCTACTATCATCAGCGATGGGATGCAGAGGCCCATTGATGCCGCCCACCCTGAATCGTTGATGGCTGTGGCAGTTGGCCCACGTGACAGTCTCCTCTATGTCTGGGACTCCTCGTCAGGCAGGCATTTCTCGCAGGGCTCAACACCCGTAATGGCAAGCAGGGCCTAGCACTGAGGACAGCCAACAGTTTTTCCATTCGGACATTAGGTACCCACACCATGCCCCTTCGGTTCGGCAACAGCTGCTTTAGATGGACCTTCATCTTCGCGGCAGTGGCATAACCGCTCCTGGGGGTCGACTTCCTTTGGGCCCACTGCTTGCACTTGGGGCATGCCAGAACTTTTCAAACTCCACCTCTGGGATAAGCCAAGCTACCTGGACTCTATATCACTTTAAGACAATGAATTTTCCCACATCCTAGCAGAGTTCTCCTTGAAAGTGATGCCATAGTTCTCTATGGTCAAGCCAAATCACAGGGTAAGGCACCACATTTTGACCGAGGGCCCTCTGCTCCACGCCAGAATGTGCTGACTTCCTCCTGAAAAGCTCAGCCTAGCGAAGGAGGAGTTTAAGAAAATGGAAGAGCTGGAAATTGCACTCTGACAGTCCCTGGGCCTCCCAATCAGCATGGCGTCGGAGACCATGTGGCAACGACTGCCATCTCAATGAGGCCACCACGCCGACAGATATCCCGTGCCCCACATCCAAGACTTTGCCGCCAAACTACACTGGGCACAGGTGTTCTCCAAGGTGGACCTCATCCGGGGGTACTACCAAAACCCAGACCCCAAGACTGCAATCATAACCCGCTTTAGCTTGTTTGAATTTCTCTGCATGCCCTTTGGTCTAAAAAAATCCGGCACAAACTTTTCAGTAGCTGATGGACGCAGTGGGCATTCATCTATTTGGATGATATCTTCATTGGTAGCTGCAGACCCTGCTGCCCACCTGAGACAACTGTGCAGCCAGTGAGTAATTTCAAGCTGACTATCAACCCCACGAAGTGCCAATTCGGTCTGGACACCATTGACTTCTTGGGGCACAGGAGAAACAGACATGGGGCTACATCCCTCCTCAAGAAGGTTGAAGCAGTCCGGCACTTCACTAAGCCTTGCACAGTAAAAGGGCTACAGGAATTCACCGGTATGATAAACTTTTAACACAGGTTCATACCGGCAGCCGCATGCATCATGCGCCACCTCTTCGTGCTGATGGCAGGCAAGTCAAAAGACATTGCTTGGGATGATGAGTCTTCTAAAGTGTTCCAGAACACTGAAGATGTGCTGGCCAACAAGACCTTCCCGGTCCAACCCAGACCGGAAGCACCTACCGCCGACAGTCGACGTCTCTAGCACAGCAGTAGGGGGTGCGCTGGCACAGCTCAGTGAGGGCCAGTGGCATCTCCTGGGCTTTTTCAGCAGGCAGCTCCACTACACCCCCCCCTCTCAAATATAGCACTTTCAACTGAGCACTATGGGACTGTACCTGGCCAAAAGACATTTCCATTATTTTTTGGAAGGCGACAATTCTTCACCAATCACAAGCCACTGACCTTCGCCCTCCGTAAGGTTTCAGACCCGTGTTTGGCCCGACAGCAGAGACACTTGTCCCGTGTCCAAATTTTCCACAGAAATACAGCACATTGCGGGGAAAAGCAACGTGGTAGCCAAAGCTGTCACGTCCCACGATCGAGTCGGTACACATCCTGACCCAAGAGGACGACTATGTGGCCTTCGCCAAAACGCAGCAGCAGGACCGAGATCCCTGCTTATAGGCCTCAGGGTGGAGGACATCCCCATTGGCCGAAGTAACCTGATACTGCTGTGCGACATCTCAACCAGGAGCCCCGCCCCATCATTCCAGCTGCATGAAGACGCCAGGTTTTCGATACCATCCACAACCTGGTGCACCCCACAATCCACGCGCACAGTCAAAATGGTGGCTAGCAGGTTTGTCTGGCTTGATCTCTGTAAACAGGTCAGCTGTGGGCCAAAACCTGTACAAACTGTCAATCTCCAAAGGCAGTTTCACACGAGAGTGCCCACACAGACATCTGAACCAGCATAGTGCAGGTTCAGCCATGTGCACGTCGACATAGTGGGGCCATTACCGGTATCCTGTGGGGGGAGATACCTCTTGCCCATGATTGACTACTCCACGAGGTGGCCAGAGGCGGTCCTGCTGGTTGATTCCACCACAGAAAATAGTGGTGTCCAGATTCTGGGTCTCAGAGCACCTAACCTCGGACAGGGGGGCACCTCTGGCTAACTTTTTGGGGACACAGCTCCACCACACCATGGCGTATCACTCTCAGGCCAATGGGTTTGTGGAGCGCTTTCACAGGCACCTGAAGCAGCCTGGCTCAAGAGTGGGAACTGGGTGGACAAACTGCCTTGAGTCCCGTTAGGGATTCATACCGCGCTGAAGGAAGACTTCAATGCCTCAGCGGCGGAGGTGATCTAAAGTGCGGCTTTGATCATTGCCAGGGAGTTCCTGGCCCCCGATAAACACCAAGACCCCATGGCAACCCTCAGGATCTTGAGGCGGAACCTGTGGTCCCTGGTCCTGCAGCAACCCCCACCTCACAGCCAGCCCAAACATAACGTGCCTAGGGACTGAAAGACTTATCAATATGTATCCATGAGAATGGGCGAACACTAGCACCCCTACAATGACCCTATGAGGGGCCTTACAGGGTCACAAGGGACAACAGTTCCACCTCGTTCTCGACATTGGCAGCGAGGAGGAGACTTTTACTGTCAACCACCTGAAATCAGCATATTTGGACTGTAACAAGCCAGTCTCCATTTCTCCCCCGCCACACAGGGGCAGACCACCCAAGACTATGGACAATGGCCTGGTCGCCAGATCTGGGGGGAGAGTCGTGTAGCAGCCCGTGCACAGAGACATGGACCAGCCCGCAAAATGGCCGACAAAGGCGGCGAGTGCGCGGACCTGAAGGTGGCACTGGCCATGGTACCAGGTGGCCTCCACACAGCAGGAAGATGGGGATATCTGGCAGGAATGCCGGCCAATCCCAGGCTGGCGCTCCAAATGACGTGGAGCCCTGACGTCAGTGCCTGGGGCCCATATAAGCGCGACAGCCAGAGCAATAAACCAGTCCAGTTTTCCGAGAGCTTGGTATGCATGTCATTTTTCTCCACACTTGCGTAGCGTGAATGCTACAGTATTTTAACTTTAAGTATTGTTTTTATAATTACATGGTTGAAAAATTTAAATAAAATATTCAAAAATAATTATCATGCATGGTTTTAAATCTGAACACAGACACCCAACAGCAAAACAAAACCTGGATGCTGGATATCTGAAATAAAAACAGAAAACACTGAAAATACTCAATAGGTCCCAGTGTCTGTGGAGAGAAACTGATCTGGTTAAGGATCAATGATTTGAAACAGTAACCCATTTTCTCACTCCATGTATGCTTGCTGACCAGCTGAGTATTTGCAGCATTTTAACCCAGGTATGCAGCTTAGACCAGGAGAAGTGCCGTCTTGATTGGATCAGCTTCCAGAGGAAGGTGCTCCTTGTGTACTAGATTCTACAGTGTGCTGGGAGTAATCCAAGGCTGACATACACAAGGCACTGTTGGTTTGCCGATACTGAAGATGGCAGGATTGCTTTGCTAGCCAGCAGTGAGCCAATAACATTGTAAGGAAATAATATCACAAGTCACTATGTTCAAAAAATATTCTATTCTGGTTCTTATCCCTATCACTTGAGGTAAAGATATATCACTGACGTATCGCGCCTGAGCTCTTCTTCCACAGAGCTGCTGGAGGAACTCGGCCGGTCTCGCAGCGTCCACAGGAGGTGAAGAAACATCACCGACGTTTCGGGCCTGAGTCCTTCTTCCACAGAGATGCTGGAGGTACTCAGCCGTTCTTGCAGCATCCATAGGAGGTAAAGATACATTCCCGACGTTTCGGGCCTGAGCCCTTCTTCCACAGAGATGCTGGAGGAACTCAGCTGTTCTTGCAGCATCCATAGGAGGTAAAGATATATTCCCGACATTTCGGGGCTGAGCCCTTTCTCACAGTACACATAAGCAAAAACACAGGAAGGCGCCTGGATAAAGACTGAAGAGAGAAGGGGTTGGGGGGGGGGGGTGGGAATGGGAGGGGTAGGAGTGCAGACCAAATTGGATACAAGAGGAAAGGTGAGAATTGATTTTGGCTCTGTGAAAGGAGACAGAGGGAAGTGGAATGACCCCCACCTCTCAGGTACCCTCCAAATCACCTTCTCCCAGAATATTGCAGAATTGGACAAAATATTCCACTTGGTATCTAATCAGTGATTTGTAACCATTTACATACAAAACATCCTGGCCTTTGTGCTATCTTCCTCTATTTATTAAACTAAAATAGCACGTGCAGGTAATACTCAGCAGGTCAGGCAATGTGTGGGAAGAGAAACCGAATCTGGAAAGAGAGTCAAAAACACATCTCAGGTTAGCAGTTAGCACAACGCCGTTACAGCAATAGTTTTTGGGTCCGGACCTGGGTTTGAATCCCATGCTGTCTGTACATTCTCCCCATGTCTGCATAGGTTATCTCCAAGAGCTTCGATTTCCTCCCACTGTTCTAACGTACCAGGGTGTAGGTTAATGGGGTGTAAATTGGGAGGCGTGGATTCGTGGGCTGAAATGGCCTGTTACTGTGCTGTATGTCTAAATTTCTTTTTAAATTGTTGCAGTAAGAATCCCATTTGTTTTCTGCTGTATCCTGCGCACAGTTTAAGATAGTGTTACTTCACTAGCACCTCATCTTCATGTGCAAGCACACCACCTCTAAATCCCCACCCAATGAAAGCCTACAGTCGCCGTGAACATTAAGAGCAGTAGATCATTCAACCCAATTATACACTCCACTCTTTGATATTTTACCTCAGCCACGCTTGCATCCTTGTCCCGGTTCCTCTCCACCCCCCGATAACAGTAATCTTTCACTGCCTCAGACAGAGATAGGTACTTGGCCTTTCTCAGTCCTTTGCATGGAGAAGTTAGAACATTCAACATCCTCCGGGCAAAGAGCTTTATTCTCATCTTTGTCCTGCATGTGGGGCAGGAGAAACAGTGGTAAAACTCAAAAAAACTGCAGATAATGTGGTTGAAGAAAAGACACAATGCTTGAGCCCTTCATCAAGCAAAATGTAGGCATGCAGCCAGTTATGTTTTGTTCAAAATATTGGTTATGTATCTCGATCTTTGCTATATGAAGTACACTGGTTGACCTGCTGAGATTCTCCAGTTTTGTGTTTTTACAGGAGAAAGAGATAATGTTTCAGGTTGAAAATCCTTCATCAGAAATTAGAGTTGTGATGAAAGGTCTTCCACCCAAACAATAACGTTTCCCACAGATGCAGGTTGACTTGCTGAGTATTTCCAGAAATTCCTGTCTTTATTTGAGACTGTAACCATTTTGTCTTGGCTAGGGGAAACAAAATCTGCATCCACTCTGCTGGTCCCATAAGAATTTTGACTGATTCAATAAAATTATATCTTATTCTTCTAGAGTCTGGAGAGCACAGACACAGCCTGGGTGATTTCTCCATGAGGGACAAACATGCCATTCATGAAATCAACCTGGTGAACCTTCCATTGCACTGCATAGCCACCACGGACAACATCATCAACTAACCTCTCCACAACCCCCCCCCCCCACAGTGACCACGAAACACCACAGCCTCCACACCAACCTCTCACCACACCATTTGACACTGACCCCCCTCCACACCACTTCTCACTGACCCCTCTACAGTGACCAACCCCAGAGACCCCTCACAGTGAGACCCCCAGAGACTGACACCCCCACAGCACCAACACCTACCAACTGCCCCTGTCCCAGTGACCACCCCAAACTCCCTCCCTCCTGCTGCTGCTGCTGCTGCCGCTGCCGCTGCCCCTGTCCCTGTCCCCGTCCCCGTGGAAGCCTCCTACCCGCCCCCCTCACCTTGTCGATACGTCTCTGCGCCATCGCCAGCCAGCCTTTCCCTCAGAGTAGCCGCTGCCAGTGATCTGATGTAACGTGGGAGATGTCACAGACAGGGGCGGGATCAGGCGGCGCCGCGGCCAATCACAGGAGAGCAGCGGTCCATCCGTGCCACAGAGGCAGTGCGTGTGTGAGGGGCATTGGGGCACAGAGGGCATGTGTGTGAGGGGCATTGGAGCACAGGTGAAGTGTGTGTGTGAGGGGCACAGTGGGTGTGTGTGGGAGGGACATTGGGGCACAGAGGGAGTGTGTGAGGGGCATTGGGGCACAGAGGGAGTGTGTGTGAGTGGTATGTTGTGAAAAATTATGTCTGGGAGGCAGAGTGGTGATGCCGTTATCTGGAAGCCCCAGCCTGTTAACATTCCCTCTACCAGGACAACCATTAGCTGCCTCCTGTTGCTTTCATTGCCCCCTCTTCTCTCTCAGTCTCTCGGCAGAATCAATTCACCAGTGAGAACAGTTGCAGTCACTTGTGTTAGTCAGGGCAATCAATTCAGTGACAAGCACAGCTTGGTGCATCTGGAAAAGATATGTGAAAGTGTTCCATGCAATCAATATGTTGTAAAAAGTACACATCGCTCCATTGGTTGGGGGGGTGAATTGAGAGTAGGTGTGGGGGGAATAGAGAGGGTTGTGTGTGGGAATGGAGTGTGATGTGTGGAAGGGGGAGGAGTGGGGAGAAGGGAGGGGAAGTTGGGTGGTATATTTACGTTTGCTGGTTGGAAGCTGGCTGGTTCCTTTGACCTGTCAACCAGGAAGATACCTTCCAGTGGGATTCAGACTAATCCCAGTTTGAAACAGACCTGTTCAATAATGCAGAGGGGGAGATACCTAGAAGACGAAGGGAGTGTTTGTGAGGTTTGGTATGACACTAGAAACCCTGACAAATTTCTACAGATGTGTGGTGGAAATGTGCTGACCACCTGCGTCAATGTCTGGTTCAGTAACACCATACCCCTGAGTATAAAGCTCTCCGAAAGGTAGTGGACACAGCCCAAGACAAAACCCTCCCCACCATCGAGAACATCTACAGGGAACGCTGCCGTCGGAGGGCAGCCGCAATCATCAAAGATCCACACCACCCGGCACACACTCTGATCTCGCTGCTGCCATCAGGAAAGAGGTCTAGGTGCCACCAGACCTGCACCACCAGGTTCAGGAACAGTTCTACCCTTCCACCATCAGACTCCTCAACAATAACCTCAATCAGGGACTCATTTAAAGACTCTTACTTTGTCCTGGTGTACTTTATCGATTTTCTTTTTTTTCTCTGTATTGCACGGCCAGTTTGTTTACATTTGTTACCTGTTTACAGTTCTTTGTTTGCTTACATGTTTTACGCCATATACAATTTATTCTTTTGCATTCCCAATTAGTGGTAATTCTGCCACGCCTTCAGGAAAAAGGAATCTCCGTGTTGTCTGTGATGTTGTGTATGTACTCTGACAATAAATCTGAGGAATCCATTCCCTCCACACTGTCCTCAAATTCCAAAGTACATCCTCTCCAACTGCTATGTGCATTTATGAGTGGGATGGTCTGGAACCAGGCTGGGCCTATATTCATGCACTTAGAAAGAGAGTTAATATCTAATATACATTGGAAATGAAGGATGACACTTGGAGACCAGACAGCACTGTTGGGAGCATCCAAACACCCTAATTCATTAAATTATGGTAATATTCCATGAATGGGCCCCACGTCTTATGGAAGTTCACCTTTACATCTTTAACATTATATATGAATTTTTCTAAAATTAGGAAGGCTATGACCTCCTATAGGTGGAATGCTGTCTTTCCATTTCATCAAGATTGCCCATCTAGCTATTAATTGGGAATTTACTGGGACAGGGTCCAGTGGAAAAGGAACACTGTCCAAATGACATCATCAAATGCCACCATTTCATGCCGGGGATTGACTGCCTCGACCCCCTGCTCATATCCCTGGTGTTTGCTGACAAAACCAGTGGAAAAGGGACAGCAGAAAGTCACCCATTTCCAGTTGAAAGTCAAACGTTCTGATCCCTGGGGATGAGTGCATTCAGTGGAAAAGCAATTAGTGTCCCAGTTAAGGGTGGCCCAGTGGAAATGGCACAAAGGGCTTCCTATCCCGGGACACTGCATGGGCAATTACCTGGGATACCAGCACTAGTGAGGTAAACACTAAATGAGATGAAGTCAAATAGAGCAACTGGTTCTAACATGACCCTGAAAATAATTTTTCCAAAAATCATCTAAACAAGGGGAAAGTGTTTAGAGGGAGGGTTTGTTTAATGGAGGGGGGTGGGGGGGGGCTTTTTCTTTTTCCTTTTTTTAAATATTTTGATATAACAGGTTTGATTGGGAAGGGTGCACACAATTTGTACCATGTAAGATCAAGGTTTTATTTGAAACATTCAAATTATCTGTCTTTTCTTATATTCCAGCGTACATAGTGGATTTATATGTGTGTATTTTTTTATATTAAACTCAATAAAAATATTTTCCAAAGAAAAAGAATGAGAATTCACATTGAAACTTTAAAAATTGTGAGATGGTGTTAACAGGCCCTTTCATGCAACGAAAGATCCCAACTGTAAAGGCGGAGATTCTTCACCCTTATGTCGGGGTCTCACCTTCTTGAATGCAATGTGGCTGGCTCCTGGGCACCGAGTGCCATCCCTCTCGGGGAAGGATAATTGGAGGAACGCTACACTCTTCCGCCTGGGTTGAATGTGCAGCCGCTGCTGCGGCTGGTTAGGGGTGGGCTGATGACGCCTCCGTCGGTGCTACGAGGCTCCGCTCGACATCAAAGTGGAGCAGGAGCAGCCTTTTAGAGCTGCTCCATGGAAGGTAAGATCCATGTTTCCCCTCCACATGGAGGCCTGGCATGAAAGGTCCTAACTTTTTTTTAACCCTGGTTAATGTATTTCGGATCACAGTTTCAAAATAAGGTGTCACCATTCAGGACTGGGATGGGAGGAATAAAAATGTTCCATAGAACATTGCAGCACAGAAAATAGGCCCTTCTAGTCTGAGCCAAACTATTAATCAGCCTAGTTCCACTGATCTTCACCCAGTCCATATCCCTCCAGACGCCTCCCATCCATCCATCTGTCCAAATTCTTAAATGTGTAAACTGAGCCTGCATTCACCAATTCAGCTGGCAGCTCATTCCACATTTCCACCACTCTGGGCATGAAGGAGTTCACCCTAATGTTCCCCCTCAACTTTTCCCCTTTCAGCCTTAACCCATGTCCCCTGGTTTCTATCTGGGAAAAAAAAAAATCTTTCTACATTTATTCTGTCTATTCCCCCTCATAATGTTGTATACTTCCATCAAATCTCCCTTCATTCTTCTATGTTTCCTTTCCCCATAGACGCAGTTGGGTTTTCCAGTATTTTCTGATTTTGTACTGAAAAAGGTCAACGTGGATGAGATGGGCGGAAGAGCCTGGTTCTGTGCTCTGTCTAACTGCAGATGCTGGACATTGAAAATGGAATACCTCCAAGTTCAGGAAGCACCTGTGGATGCAGAATCAGATTAGATATTGCAGACAATCGCCTCACGTCAGACAGACGCACGATTGGGACACATGCATGTTTTATTGAAGCAGGAAAGGTGGATAAAATGGAGGAGATGCCAGTGATAGGATGCAGAGCAGCAGAGATTGGGGCAACATCTGGGTGCTGAAGCTGAAGGATGGTGATGTGAGGTTGTTCATTTTAAATGACCTGTGCAGATGGATGAAGAAAGAAAAATCACAAAAGAAAGGAGTAGAAACTGGCCATTTGGCCCATCAAGCTTGCCCCACCATTTAATCATGAGGTGATCCATATTTCCCTCTGCCTGGCCTTCTCCCCATAACATTTGATGCCCTAACTAATCAAGAATCTATGGTTTAAATATACCCAATGACCTGACCTCCACAAAAACCCGTGGCAACAAATTCCACAGATTCATCACCCTCTTGGTTTTTTAATATAATTTTTTATTTTTCACACTATAAACCATATCAACCAAAATATGTACAAACGTTTCTCATTAAATTTATACAGTGGTCTTTTCTCCCCTTTTTTTCCCCTTTCCCTCCCTCCCCTCTACCCACCTCCCTCCAAAACCCATAAATATTAAACATTTACAATACAATAAAACCATAAAACAATATCTTCACACAAAGGAAAATAAACAAGAAAAATGTGTCATCTATTTATTACACACTGAATCTAGTCGTTTTGTCTTCTTATCATTTTCATTCTCATTTTAGGGGATGGAGGTCGTAGGCAAGCTCTCTCTGTTATGTTCCATGTATGGTTCCCAAATTTGTTCAAACATTGTGACTTTATTTTTTAAATTATATGTTATTTTTTCCAATGGAATACATTTATTCATTTCCATGTACCATTGCTGTATTCTCAGGCTCTCTTCCATTTTCCAAGTTGACATTATACATTTTTTTGCTATTGCTAAGGCTATCATAATGAATTTTTTTTGCACTTTATCCAATTTGAGGCCTAATTCTCTACTTCTTATGTTACTTAAAAGAAATATCTCTGGTTTTTTTGGTATGTTATTTTCCATAAATCTTCGTCCGCGAAGCCAAGCCAAAGAAAGAAGATTTAGTATCTGATTTAGTTCTTCCCAAAATGTATTCACTTTCGTACATGCCCAAGTTGCATGTAATGTTGTTCCCATTTCCTTCTTACAGCAAAAACATCTACCGATAATGTTGAATCCCATTTTTTTAATTTTTGAGGAGTGATATATACCCTGTGTAACCAATTATACTGTATCATGCGTAACCTTGTGTTTATTGTATTCTTCATAGTTCCAGAACATAACTTTTCCCATACTTCATTTTTTATCTTTATGTTTAGATCCTTTTCTCACTTCTGCTTAGGTTTATAGTTTATTTCATTTTCCTTATCTTGCAGCTTAATGTACATGTTGGTTATAAATCTTTTGATTATCATTATGTCTGTAATCACATATTCAAAGCTGCTTCCTTCAGGTAATCTCAAGCTGTTTCCCAATTTATCCTTTAAATAAGCTTTCAGTTGGTGATATGCAAACATTGTACCGTGAGTTATTCCATATTTGTACATCAACTGTTCAAATGTTAATAAATTATTTCCCAAAAAACAATTTTCTATTCTTTTGATTCCTTTTCTCTCCCATTCTCTAAAGGAAAGGTTGTCTATTGTAAAATGGATTAGCGGATTTTGCGTCAATAGTAATTTTGGTATTCGATAATTCATTGTTTTCCTTTCTAAGTGGATCTTCTTCCATGTATTAAGTAAATGATGCTGTTCTGGTGAGTTTTTATATTGCACCAGCTTTTCATCCCACTTATTAAGTATATGTTCTGGTACCTTTTCTCCTATTTTATCTAGTTCTATCTTAGTCCAGTTTGGTTTTTCCCTTGTCTGGTAAAAATCTGATAAATACCTTAATTGTGCGGCTCTATAATAATTTCTAAAATTTGGTAACTGTAAACCACCTTGATTATACCTCTCTGCTAATTTATCTAACGCTACCCTTGGATTCCTCCCTTTCCACAAGAATTTCCTTATTATTCTCTTTAGTTCCTTAAATAATTTTTCTGTTAAGGGAATTGGTAATGTTTGAAATAAGTATTGTATCCTTGGGAACACATTCATTTTAATGCAGTTTACCCTCCCTATCAACATTAGTAGTAATTATTTCCAAAGTCTTCCTGCAATTTCTTTATTAGTGCCTGATAATTTAGTTTGTACAAGTGGCTTAAGTTATTATCTAACCTGATCCCTAGGTATCGGATTGCTTTGCTTGCCTTTTAAATGTGATTCTTTTTAAAATTCTGTATAGTCTGCATTACTCATTGGCATCACTTCACTTTTATTTCCGTTGATCTTGTACCCCAATATTTCTCCATATTCCTTCAATTTCTTATGTAATTCTTTTACTGATACCTCTGGTTCTGTTAGGTATACTATGATGTCATCTGCAAATAAACTAATTTTATACTCCTTCTCCTTTATTTTTATCCCTTTTATTTTATTTTCTATTCTTATCAGTTCTACCAAAGGCTCTATTGCTAAGGCGAACAATGAGGGGGACAATGGACATCCCTGTCTAGTTGACCTACTTAATTTAAAGTGACTCAATACATATCCATTTACTGTTAATTTTGCCAACAGTCCATTATTCAATGCTTTAATCCAATTTATTTATTTTTTTGGTAGATTGAACTTCTGTAATACTTTAAATAAGTAATTCCACTCTACTCTGTCAAATGCTTTTTCTGCATCTAGAGCAACAGCCACTTTTGGTTTCTTATTTCTTTTTTTTTGAACTGCATGAATTAGATTAATTAGTTTGCAGAGATTGTCCGCTGTTCGTCTTTTCTTAATAAATCCAGTTTGATCTTGTTTTACTATTTTAGGTACACAATCAGCCAATCTGTTTGCTAATAATTTTGCTATTATCTTATAGTCTGAGTTAAGTAGAGATATTGGCCTATATGATGCTGGTGTTAATGGATCCTTCCCCATCTTTGGTATTACTGTAATTATTGCTGTCTTACATGAATCTGGCAAGTTTTGTGTTTCTTCTATCTGGTTCATTACTTCCAGGAGAGGAGGAATTAATAATTCTTTAAATGTTTTATAAAATTCTACTGGAAATCTATCCTCTCCTGTTTCTTATATTTTATTTTTGTTATGCTTTGCTGTTTCTTTTTTTTCCTGGAGAGGGTTGGTTTTCCCGACCAGCCACTACTCCATCACGTGACCCCTTTATCACCCTCTGGTTAAAGAAATTCCTAAGCAGATGCCCTTTAATCCTGAAGTTGTGCCATCTTGTCCCAGATTCTCCCACCATGGCAAACAACCTTTCTACATCTACTCTCTCCACGCCTTTCAACAATCAAAATGTTTCAATGAGACCCTCACTTATTCTCCTAAATTTTCATGTGTACAGACAAAGAGCTGTCAAATATTCCTCATATGATAGCTCTTTTCATTCCTGGAATCATCCTTGTGAACGTCCTCTGACCCCTCCCCAGTGTCACCACATCCTTTCTACAATGAGGACCCCAAAAACTGCTCACAATCCTCCAAGTGAGATCTCACCAGGGCCTTATAAAGCTTCAACCTCACTTCCCTGCTGTTGTGTTGGGAAGAGCATCAGGTTTGGTGGCTTCACAGAAAGATGAGTCTGGACATAAGTGTTACAATCACAGGTAACTTTAATGAACACGCAGGAGACAAATGGGAGAACATCAAATGATACTCAATTACTATATTATGAACAACTATATAGATATTCACATCGGACCCAGGTTGGACTCCAATATCAGTGGACACTTACCTTCTACACACTCAAAGATGGGCTTCAGTAGACACTCCTGATCCCTGTACCTCACAATATAGCCCAGTGCTAAGTAACATGCAGTTACTAACACACTCTAACAAGGAAGGGACTAAACACACACTCCTGGTTCCCTGTAACAATGTCGGTGGGGGGGGGGGCTCTCTGCAAGCACTGATCTAGTGCAGTACTTAAGCGTAGTTCACAACTTAGCTGCGACACTTCCAGCAATGTCCACAGTAATAACCTGATGTGGAATGATGTCTGGGCCTTGGACCCCGAGACAGAAAGAATATGCTGTGCATCAATGTTTTATACAGTTCTGATCTGGGAATCCAGCCAATAAAGGCCCAAGGTGATTTAAATTAGCCAATGGCAAGGTGTGCACTAATGGGTGGCTGGGGTCAAACCTTGATTGACAGGCGATGTGATTCCGAATAAATTTCATACAGGGAGAACACAAGACCACCCGCAATACACAATACTCCAGATAGGCAGGGAGGCCACGTGTTTCTCCACAATCCACACATAACATCTGCTCTTACTTTCTATTCCTCTTGAAATGAATGCCAGCATTGCATTCGCCTCCTTCACCACTGACTCAATCTGCACATTCACCTTCAGGCTATCCTGAATGAGGACTCCCAGGTCTATTTGCATCTGGGTATTTTCAACTTTCTTCCTATTTAGAAAATGGGTCTGCCCGTTATTTATTTTTTTTCTCGACCAAAGTGTATGATCGGACACTTCCTAACATTATATTTCTCACTTCTCTGCCCATTCTTCTCATACCCAAGTCCTTCTACAGCCTCCCTGTTTCCTCAACACTACCTGCTCCTCCACCCACCCACCTTCGCATCATCCACAAAACCTCAAACTAAAAGCTGCTGGAGGAACTCAGTGGGTCGATCACCATCCGATCACCATCCCTCTGCCTCCACACATGCTGCCTGATCTCCCCAGAGTTCCTCCATTACAGCAGCTGCATTCTCTCGTGTTTCCAAAAACAAGCTCTTCACAATTTAGTCTCCCCTACATTGGGGGGGAAAAAAAGAACTGATCACAGCTTTTCAAAACACTTTTGTTCCTTCTGACCCAAGCTTCCATTTGTTTACCTCGTAGACAATCAGAGCATTTGGCCCCTTGACGTTGCTCTGCCATTCACCATGACTGCAGCTGATCAAATTCAGCCCCTTGTTCCGTGCTTTTTCACACACCCCTTGACATCGATGAGTCGCACTACAGAGAGGAGGTGGAAAATATTATGATATTGAGCGTAACAACCTGAGTCACAACGTGGACGAGACGAAGGAGATGATCACGGTCTTCAGGAGGACCAGGAACAACCACCCCTCCACTGCACATCAACCACTCGGTAATGGAGAGAGTGAAGAGCATTGAGTTCCTAAGAGTTCACGTAACTAATGGGCATCTCTTGTCAGGAAGATGCAACAGTGACTGCACTTCCTGAGAAGACTGAAACAGGCAAGGCTACCATCCACCATTATGTTGACCTACAGGAGCTCTATTGAGAGTGTCCTGGCTGGCTGCATCACTGTGCGGTACAGTTGCTGCAGAGAAATGGATCGGAGGTCAATCCTCAGGATCATAAGAGTGGCAGAGAGGATCACCGGAGTCTCCCTCCAACCCCATCGAAGTGATCTACCGGGATCATTGTCTGAAGAGGGAGCGCATAATCATTGCAGACCCCTCCCACCCGCACACACCATCTTTCAGAAAAGGCAATTAGCAAGTAATGTAACAAGACTGCTTAGTGTCATTCATTTGGCCCAAAAAAGAGGCGAATCTAGTGTGGCAGTTGCTCTGGATGCAGAAAAGGCCTTTGATAGATTGGAGTGGGACTTTTTATTTAAAGTATTGGAGAAATTTGGATTAGGTCAAAATTTTCTAAATTGGATTCGAGCTATAGAGTTGTGACTAATGGTCAAATATCTCTGACATGCCCAGTATCTAGATCTAGTAGACAAGGATGTCCACTATCCCCGGCTCTCTTCGTTTTGGCCATAAACTTCTGGCGGAAACTATTCAATGAGATCAAAACATTAAGGGGTTCAAAGTTGACCAAGATTAACTAAGATTAGTATTTTTGTAGATGATGTATTAATATACAGGTACACAATCCTTTGTCCGGAACTCTTGGGGGACAGTGTGTTCCAAATTTCGGATTTTTCCGGAATTCAGAACAAAAGCTAGCTGCCCCAGATTTAAGCCCACCCGAATTGTGCTGCCGTATCCACCTCCTTCCAGTCACGCTGCCGTCTCTCCCCCCTCCCCACCCCCATCCAACCTAGTCACGCTGCAGTCTCTCTCTCTCTCTCCCTCCCTCTGCTGTACCAGCACCAGGAAAAAAATGCCGGTTTTTGGAGCTTTCCGGATTTTAGATGTCCGGATAAAGGATTGTGTACCTGTTTTTGACAAGCCCTGTAACTTCTCTACAAAGACTGCGTTTACAGTTGGAAGATTATGGGAGGTTCTCTGTGTACAAAATAAATTGGAATAAAAGTGAGATTATATCGTTAATGGACGGGAACAATATGAAATGTAAAGGAAATACACAATTCAGATGGCCAATAAATGGGATTAAATATTTGGGGATTAAAGTAGATAACTTGTATAAATTGAACTACCTTCCTTTGCTTAAGAAAGTTGAAGAAGATTTAAATAAATGGGTAACTCTCAATAAAACTGATTGGAAGGATGAATTGTATCAACAAGAATATATTCCCATGTTTACAATATCTTTTCCAAACTCTTCTGATACCATTACTGCAGAAATTCTTTCAAAACTTGAATAAGTTCATTAGGAAGTTTCTTTGGAATGGTAAGCCAGTCGGAATCTCCAAGGAAAAACTAACTTGGAAATATCACATGGGAGGTCTACAACTCCTGAATTTTAAATATTACTATTGGCTGGCCCAGATGGAATTTGTAACTTCTTTCTTTGACGGAAGAGGCAAGCCTTTGTGGGTAGAAATTGAACTGGACAAAGTCGGAGAAAGAGTAGCAGAAGATTTTATATACAAATAGGATATTAAATCCATGTCTGCTGGTCTTTGGCTTGGCTTTGTGGACGAAGATTAATGGAGGGGTAATGTTCACGTCAGCTGTAGGCTCATTGGTGGCTGACAAGTCCGATGCGGGACAGGCAGACACGGTTGCAGCGGTTGCAGGGGAAAATTGGTAGGTTGGGGATGGGTGTTGGGTTGTTCCTCCTTTGTCTTTTGTCAGTGAGGTGGGTTCTGCGGTGTTCTTTTTTTAAAAATTTTTTATTTTTCACACTATAAACCACATTGATCAAGATACATACATTTTCCTTTTCAAATATATACAGTGTCGTTTTCTACCCCCCCTCCCTCTTCCCCTCCCACCCTCCCTACCTCCCCTCCCATTCATTTAAAGTTCAGAATCTAAGATACATTAAACCTGTCAAACAATGTTGTCACTCAATAAAAATAAACAAAAAATTCCATTGAGTCAGTTCTTTTCATTCTCTTCTCCTTCTGTCATTTTAGGTAGTAGATGATCCCGGTAGGTTTTCTCTATTATGTTTCATGTATGGCTCCCATATTTGTTCAAATATTTGTAATATTATTTCTTAAATTATATGCTATTTTTTCTAATGGAATACATTTATTCATTTCTATATACATTGTTGTATTCTCAAGTTATTTTCTAATTTCCGGGCTGACATGATACATTTTTTTGCTACAGCTAGGGCTATCCTAACAAATCTTTTTTGTGCTCCATCCAAATCAAATCCAAATTCTATGTTACTTAGGAGGAAGATCTCTGGGTTTTTTTGGAATATTGCTTTTTGTGATTTTATTTAATATCTGGTTTAGATCTTCCCAAAATTTTTTCACTTTCTCACGTCCAGATTGCATGAACTGTTGTTCCCGTTTCCTTTTTACAGCGAAAACATCTGTCAGATACTGTTGGGTCCCATTTATTTAACTTTTGAGGTGTAATATATAGCCAGTGTATCCAGTTATATTGTATCATACGTAACCTCGTATTTATTGTATTTCTCATAGTTCCTGAGCATAACTTCTCCCATGTTTCCTTCTTTATCTTTATGTTTAGATCTTGTTCCCATTTTTGTTTAGTTTTACCATTTGTTTCCTCATTCTCCTTTTCTTGTAGTTTAATATACATGTTTGTTATAAATTTTTTGATTATCATTGTGTCTGTAATCACATATTCAAAATTACTTCCCTCTGGTAACCTCAGACTGCTTCCCAATTTGTCCTTCAAGTAGGATTTCAGTTGGTAGTATGCCAACACTGTATCGTGAGTTATATTATATTTATCCTTCATTTGTTCAAAGGATAATAATTTATTTCATGAAAAGCAAATTTCTATTCTTTTGATCCCTTTTTTCTCCCATTCTCTAAAGCACACATGTCAAACTCTGGCCCGCGGGCCAAATTTGGCCCACGATATAATTATATTTGGCCCGCAAGATCATTTCAAAAATGTATTAGAGGTGGCCCGCTGGCCGCGGCGGCAGTATAGCGCATGCACAGTAATACTACAAATCCCAGAATGCATTGGCGTCAGCCCACTAATCGCCCCCACCTCCTCTGTTTACGTTGCAGGGTCTCACCATGGACTCTGGTTTTGGGGCCTGGCCGGTGTCAGGGGAAGCCAAGGCCGCTTCCCAGTGCCCGGAAGCGGAGACCTCGGGCCTGACCTCGCCAGGACCACTGCCCACTCCCCCTCCCTGCCGCAGGCCGACCCGCGACTCACGGTGACGGGGCCGCTGATCCGCCGAGATGCCGCCCTGCAGCGAGAGCCGATGCCCCCGCACTGTCGTTGTCCAACCCGATCGCCCGCAAACCCCGCCCTCCCGCACACAGGCCTGAGTAAATATTATGAACTTTAATCTCAGGATAAAACGATCTTCCAATAGTTTCATGTCACAGTGATAAATATATTCCTGGTTAAAAATGGTCCTGCACCTGGATACAAGCTCATTAGGCATAAAACTTGAAAAGTGTGTAAATCAAAGGATATCTGTACCAATGGAAAAAGGGCATGGCAAATAACCCTGCTAGAGTTCATGCCCACAATCAGTCACCCATTTGATTGTTTCAGGAATCATGTTATTCTCCCACATTCTCAATAGCCCTCAGATTTTACTATTCGACAGCACACTAGCAACATTTGACTAATGCTCTATAGAGAAATATTATTTATTGAATATTTTATTTCTCATTTGTTAATGCTTCTGGAAAGAGTTTAATCAAAACTATTATTAAACATTTATTTTAATAAGAAAAAGTTTAACATTACATATGTTGAAAGAAGAGAAAACATGCAGATGTTGTTGAAAATTTTCAATAAATATTTAGTTCGGCCCTCGACTTAGTCCAAGTTTTTAATTTTGGCCCTCCGTGAATTTGAGTTTGACACCCCTGCTCTAAAGGAAAGGTTATCTATTTAAAAGGGATTAGCTGATTTTGTGTCAGTATTAGTTTTGGTAATTGGTAATTTGTTTTATTCCTTTCTACATGAATTTTCTTCCAAATATTGAGCAGATGATGTAATACTGGATAATTCCTACGTTGTACCAATTTTTCATCCCATTTATATATGTTCGGGTATCTTCTCCCCTATTTTATCTAGTTCTAATCTAGTCCAATCTGGCTTTTCCCTTGTTTGATAAAAATCTGATAGGTATCTTAATTGTGTGGCTCTATAATAATTTTTTAAGTTTGGCAGTTGTAAGCCTCCTTGTTTATACCATTCTGTTAATTTATCTAGTGCTATCCTCGGTTTCCCCCCTTTCCATAAGAATTTCCTATTATTTTCTTTAGCTCCTTAAAGAATTTCTCTGTTAAGTGAATTGGTAATGATTGAAATAGGTATTGTATCCTTGGGAAGATATTCATTTTAATGCAATTTACCCTTCCTATCAGTGTTAGTGTTAAATCTTTCCAATGTTCTAAGTCGTCTTATAATTTCTTCATTAATGGCTGATAATTTAATTTGTATAGATGGCCTAGATTATTATCTAGTTGAATACCTAGGTATCGGATTGCTTGTGTTTGCCATTTAAATGGTGATTCTTTCTTAAACTTTGTGAAATCCGCATTATTCATTGGCATCGCTTCACTTTTATTTGCATTGATCTTGTATCCCGATATTTCTCCATATTCCTTCAATTTCTTTTATTGATAATTCTGATTCTGTTAAGTATACTATCACGTCATCTGCAAATAGACTGATTTTATATTCCTTCCCTTTTATTTTTATCCCTCTTATTTTATTTCCTGTTCTTATCAGTTCTGCCAAGGGTTCTATAGTTAATGCAAACAGTGACATCCCTGCCTAGTTGACCTGCTTAATTTAAATTGGTTTGATATATATCCATTTACTGTCACCTTCACCAATGGTCCCTTATATAATGCTTTAATCCAATTAATATATTTCTCTGGTAAGCTGAATTTTTGTAGTACTTTGAATAAATAATTCCATTCTACTCTGTCAAAGGCCTTCTCTGCGTCTAAAGCAACCGCTACTGTTGGAGCTTTATTTCCTTCTACTGCATGAATTAAGTTAATAAATTTACAAATATTGTCTGTTGTTTGTCTTTTTTTAATAAATCCAGTTTGGTCTAGATTTATTATTTTTGGTACATAGTCAGCTAATCTGTTTGCTAATAGTTTAGCTATTATCTTATAATCTGTGTTAAGTAAAGATATTGGTCTAAAAAATAAAAAATTAAAAAAAAAAAGTAAAGATATTGGTCTACATGATGCTGGTGCGAGTGGATCTTTCCCTGTCTTTGGTATTACTGTAATTATTGCTGTTTTGCATGAATCATGGTAAGCTTTGTGTTTTATCAATCTGGTTGATTACTTCCAGGAGGGGCGGAATTAATAAGTCTTTAAATGTTTTATAGAATTCTATTGGGAATCCATCCTCTCCTGTTGTTTTATTATTTGGTAGTTTTTTTATTATCTCTTATATTTCTACTATTTCAAATGGTTCTGTTAATTTATTTTGTTCCTCTGTTTGTAATTTCAGTAGTTCAATTTTAGTTAAAAATTCATCTATTTTGTCTTCTTTCCCTTCGTTTTCAGTTTGGTATAATTGTTCGTAGAATTCTCTGAAGTTTTCATTGATCTCCGTTGGATTATATGTAATTTGCTTGTCCTTTTTCCTTGATGCCAAAACCATTCTCTTAGTTTGTTCTGTCTTAAGCTGCCATGCTAGAATTTTGTGCGTTTTTTCTCCTAGTTCATAATATTTCTGTTTTGTCTTCATTATATTCTTCTCCACCTTATATGTTTGTAGTGTTTCATATTTTATTTTTTTATCTGCCAATTCTCTTCTTTTAGTTGTATCTTCCTTCATTGCTAATTCTTTTTCTATATTTGCTATTTCCCTTTCCAACTCTTCTGTTTCCTGATTGTAGTCCTTCTTCATCTTGGTTACATAACTTATTATTTGCCCTCTGATGAACGCTTTCATTGCATCCCATAGTATAAACTTATCTTTCACTGATTCCGTATTTATTTCAAAGTACATTTTAATTTGTCTTTCAATGAGTTCTCTAAAATCTTGCCTTTTAAGTAGCATGGAGATTAATCTCCATCTATACATTCTTGGAGGGATGTCCTCTAACTCTATTGTCAATATCAGGGGTGAGTGGTCCAATAATATTCTAGCTTTATATTCTGTTTTCCTAACTCTGTTTTGCATGCGAGCTGATAACAGGAATAGGTCTATTCTTGAGTATGTTTTATGTCTACCCGAATAATATGAATATTCCTTTTCCTTTGGGTGTTGTTTCCTCCATATATCCAAAAGTTGCATTTCTTGCATCGATTTAATTATAAATTTGGTTACTTTGTTCTTTCTGTTAATTTTTTTCCCAGTTTTATCCATGTTTGAATCCAAATTAAGGTTGAAATCCCCTCCTATTAGTACGTTCCCTTGCGTGTCTGCTATCTTCAAAAAAATATCTTGCATAAATTTTTGATCTAAATTCCAAAACTCCGAATATATCTGACATTTTATCATTACATAGCTCCCTGCTGGATCTATTATTTCCTCTTCTATTTTAATTGGTACATTTTTACTGATTAATATAGCTACTCCTCTAGCTTTTGAATTATATGATGCTGCTGTTACATGTCCTATCCAATCTCTCTTTAATTTCTTGTGCTCCACTTCAATTAAGTGTGTTTCTTGCACGAATGCTATATCAATTTTTTCTTTTTTCAGTAAATTTAGCAGTTTCTTCCTTTTGATTTGGTTATGTATTCCGTTAATATTTAAAGTCATACAGTTCAACATAGCCATTTTATACTTTGTTTATCTTTCCTTTCTGTTACCTCATCATCACCTTTCCTTCTTATCCATTTCTGGTTTCTTTTTTTGAACACTTTATAAGACAACATTTCTAAAAAATCAAACATTTCCCTTATTCTCCTATCTAAAATTTCTTTAACCCCATTATCCCCTCCCCTTCCTGAGTTGCTCTTTATCCCTTGTCGGGCAACCACATCTCCCCTCTCCATTTGGATTTGCGAATTCACTCGCAAGCGTCAACTGATTTCGCAGTGACTGTAACTCCTCCCCACCCAGCCCCCCCCCCCAGAAAAGATTTTAATTTTCATATACAACAAAGGTCACTCTCTTAATTCCCTCTTTACTTCCTCTCTTCCCTTTCTTTCCCTTATTAATTCTTATCTATACTCTATATATTTTATTTTAAATACACATACACACATGTACACACATATATACATACACACATATTATACCCATATACACACATACATATAGTTCGTGGTCATTTTTGCTCTCGTTACATGTCTTCATCTCTCTGTCTGTTTTGTAGTTGTTCTGCAAATTTTCGTGCTTCCTCCGGATCCAAGAATAGTCTGCTTTGCTGCCCTGGAATAACTATTTTAAGTACCGCTGGGTACTTTAGCATAAATTTATATCCTTTTTTCCATAGGATCGCTTTTGCTGTATTAAACTCCTTTCTCTTCTTCAGGAGTTCAAAACTTATATCTGGATAGAAAAAAATTTTTTGACCTTTGTATTCCAGTGGCTTTTTGTCTTCTCTTATCTTCTTCATTGCTTTCTCCAATATATTTTCTCTTGTTGTATATCTTAGGAATTTTACTAAAATGGATCTTTGTTTTTGTTGTGGTTGTGGTTTAGGGGCTAATGTTCTGTGTGCCCTTTCTATTTCCATTTCTTCCTGTAATTCTGGTCTTCCTAGGACCCTGGGGATCCAATCTTTTATAAATTCTCTCATATTCTTGCCTTCTTCATCTTCCTTCACTATCTTTATATTATTTCTTCTATTATAATTTTCAATTATATCTATCTTCTGAGCTAAAAGTTCTTGTGTCTCTTTAACTTTTTTATTAGTTTCTTCTAATTTCTTTTTTTAAGTCCTCTACTTCCATTTCTACGGCTGTTTCTCGTTCTTCCACCTTGTCTACTCTTTTTCCTATATCTGACATGACCATCTCTAATCTATTCATTTTTTCTTCTGTACTTTTTATTCTCTTTTTTATTTCACTAAATTCTTGTGATTGCCATTCTTTTATTGATTCCATGTATTCTTTAAAAAAAAAATATCCATTGTCTTGCCCTTCCCTTCTTCTTCCATCTCTCTGTGTTCTTCCTCTTCTTCTTCCTCTGGGTTGGTCATCTGTTGTTTCTTTGATTTCCTTTTACTCTCTTCTTTCTTGTTCTCGTTGTTTTCTATGTTCTCTTCCTGTTGTTGTGTTGTAGCTGTCATTCTCAGCTGTGGAGATCGACTCCTCAGCTGGTCCCCCCTCCCGTCAGTGTTTTTTTTGTCTTGCGCATCGCGCATATGCAACTCCTCGCGCATGCGCGGTTGCGCACTTTAGCTTGGCTCCGCGAGCCATTTTTGTAGTCCCGAGCTCGGGACTTCGACTGACCAGAGCGAGTGGGCTTCTCTCTCCACAGCGGGCCTCCTCGGACAGGTAAGGCCTTCATCTTCTTCTTCCGATGTCTTTTCTTCTTCTCTTCTTCCAGTTGCTTTCGACTTTTCTTTCTTCGTTGCATTTTCTTCCCACCTTTACTTTCCCTTTATTTTATTTTTCGTGTTTGTGCCTTTGCGTTTTCTCTGTTTTTTTTAAACTTTTCCGGAGAGGGCTGGAGTTCCCCGACCGGCCACTACTCCATCACGTGACTCCCCCTCTGCGGTCTTCTTCAAAGGAGGTTGCTGCCCGCCGAACTGTGAGGCGCCAAGATGCACGGTTGGAGGCGAGATCAGCCCACTAGCGGTGGTCAATGGGGAAGCCACTAAGAGATTTCTTTAGGCAGTCCTTGTACCTCTTCTTCGGTGCACCTCTGTCTCGGTGGCCAGTGGAGAGCTCGCCATATAGCACGATCTTGGGAAGGCAATGGTCCTCCATTCTTGAGACGTGACCTACCCAGCGCAGTTGGATCTTCAGCAGCGTGGATTCGATGCTGTCAGCCTCTGTCATCTCAAGAACTTCAATGTTGGAGATGAAACACATTAATAAAGCACATTTTGAATATTTAGCACAAATTGAACAATTTAATTAGATCAAGAGAAAAATAACTCCAAAAACACCCTTGATTCAGAATAGATCAATTCCTTTAACAATTAATATCTTAATTCTACATGTCTACAATTCTAGGACCAACCACGATTCTACCAGAGGGCAGTGAAGTGGAGATTCTGATTTGAAAGAGGATCACAAATTTACATCAATGATGTACTTCCTGCTTCATTCAAGCACTCCCAAGCGGGAGTTCTACAAATCAAAACAAAGACTTGAATATTAATATTAGTGATAAGACCTGGTCCTATTTATGTCATGACTGCATGACCAATACAATTAATGCAAGATACAGATTGGTGCGATACAATTTTTTGCATCAGCTAAATCTTACCCTGCAAAAGTTGCATAAATTAAATTCTAATATACCCGATCTGTGCTTTAGATGTGGTGAAGGAACATGAACCTTTTTACACTCCACCTGGTCGTGCTCTAAATTGAAACCCTTGAGGGAAAATTTAAGAATTTTATTAAATCAGATTATTGGGAATCAATCGCCACAAAGTCCAGAATTGTTTCTTTAGGGAAACATTGTGGGCTTAAGACCCAAAATGAGGTTGTCCAAGTACCAATTAGAATTTCTTAAACTTGCATTGCCAGGAGATGTATTGTGGTGAATTGGAAGTCTGATTCCCTTCTGGACACAGCCTGATGGAATGAGGAAATGCTTAGCTGTGCTCCCCTGGAGAAAATTATTTAAAATCTAAATCTAAGGAAGAAATAGAATATGTTTTTGCAGGTATGGCAGCCATACTTGCACATCACAGAGATAAATATTTAATACATATTTTTGAAATTTCTATCATTTTCCCCCCCCCCCCCCCATATACGAGATCCAGGTAAGAAACAGAGTTGGAGTTTCTGAATTGGACTCCGGATCCTGACAGTTCCTTTTTCTTCCTTTTACTTCTTACTATGTCTTCTTTCCATTTCTTTCCTTTCAATTTCTTTTTCTCTTTTTCTTATCAAGGGGTTTTTGTTTGTGGGGGGGGATGTTTTGTTTTGGGAATTTGGACAACCTGTATCAATGATTGCTTTTCATTTATTTTATGTATTTGCGGTGGTTAATGCTTGATATTTGTTTGACCACAAAATTAAAATAAAATACTAAAAAAATACGCTGTTTCGTCAGGTTGTAAACGAGGTAAAATGCTATTTTGATCTATCCACACCTTGATGAAGGGATCAAGCCCAAGACTTTGGTTATGTATCTTTAGACCCGCCAAGGCAAATAGCGCCTTTGGAAGACTACACAAAAGAATCCGGAAAAACAACCAACTGAAAAACCTCACAAAGATTAGCGTATTCAGAGCCGTTGTCATATCCACACTCCTGTTCGGCTCCGAATCATGGGTCCTCTACCGGCATCACCTACGGCTCCTAGAATGCTTCCACCAGCGTTGTCTCCGCTCCATCCTCAACATTCATTGGAGCGACTTCATCCCTAACATCGAAGTACTCGAGATGGCAGACGCCAACAGCATCGAGTCCACGCTGCTGAAGACCCAACTGCGCTGGCTGGGTCATGTCTCCAGAATGGAGGACCATCGCCTTCCCAAGATCGTGTTATATGGCGAGCTCTCCACTGGCCACCGTGACAGAGGTGCACCAAAGAAGAGGTACAAGGACTGCCTAAAGAAATCTCTTGATGCCTGCCACATTGACCACCGCCAGTGGGCTGATATCACCTCAAACCATGCATCTTGGCGCCTCACAGTTCGGCGGGCAGCAACCTCCTTTGAAGAAGACCGCAGAGCCCACCTCACTGACAAAAGACAAAGGAGGAAAAACCCAACACCCAACCCCAACCAACCAATTTTCCCCTGCAACCGCTGCAACCGTGCCTGCCTGTCCCGCATCGGACTTGTCAGCCACAAACAAGCCTGCAGCTGACGTGGACATTACCCCTCCATAAATCTTCCTCCGCGAAGCGAAGCCAAAGATAAAGTGCACCGTTAAAGCTTCTGAGTTTCTCCAACATTGTGTTTTTACTTGACGTGACCTTCCCCCACCCCCCCCCCCCCCCCCCACCCAAGTGCAGTATTTAAATCCTTCTTGAATATACTTAATGATTTGGCTTCTGTACTGAAGATCTCTACACGTTCACTGCTCTCTTGCTCTCTGGGAGGACACATTTCTCCTCATCTCATTTTGAATTGGTTGAGCCCCGATCCTTACATTGTGACAACCCACCAGGAACATCCTTCCTGCATTTAATGCAACCAGTCTTGCACTTCCCTGTTCCAGCAAAGCCCACAGTGAGCTCAAATAACAGCACGTCATCTTCTGATTAGGCACGTTGCAGGCCTTTGTAATCGTCACTGGTAAACTTTGCTCTTTGTATCAGAACTGCCCATACTGCTTCTATATTTTCCCACAAAATATCCACCACCTGCTAAACCAGTTTACAAATAATAACCAACCTGGATTTAAATTTTAAATTTAGAATGAACAGGCCCTTTCGGCCCACAAGTATGTGCCACCCAATTAGCCAACAACCCTCGTACGTTTTGAAGGGTGGGAGGAAACCAGAGACCCCAGGGAAAACCCACGCAGACACGGGGAAAATGCCCAAACTCCTCAGCCAGACTCGCAGCGTCCACAGGAGGTGAAGATATATCACCAACGTTTCGGGCCTGAGTCCTTCTTCCACAGAGATACCGGAGGAACTCAGCCAGTCTCACAGCGTCCACAGGAGGTAAAGATATATTACCGACATTCTGGGCCCGAGTCCTTCTTCAACCCAGGTCACTGGAGCTGGAACAGCGTTGCCCTAATCATTGCACTCTTTTTTATTTTTTTACAAAACTAGAATCCGTCCAATGATTAATTTACACAGGGAAGGCATTGGCCTCAGTCACATCAACAGCTCTCATGTTGCAGACGACACAAAGGTTAGAGGTGTTGCGTATAGACATCTTAGGTTACAACAGGATAGAGAGTTGGGTGCAAGTATGGCCGAGGAAATTCAATCTGGCTAAATGTGAAGTTGCACATTTGGGAAGATCTAATGTGGAGAGAGAGGACATGGTTAATGGCAGGATTCTTAACAGTGTGGAAGAACAGGGACCTTGGGGTCCAAATCCATCGCTCCCTCAAGGTTGACACTCAGGTTGAAAGGTTTGTTAACCAGGGGATCAAGTTCAGGAGCCATGAGGTAATATCACAGCTCTACGTAACTCTGGTTAGACCACACTCGGAATATCGTGTTTAGTTCTGGTCGCCTCATTATAGGAAGGATGTGGAAGCTATGGAGAGGGTGCAGAGGAGATTCACCATGTTGCCTGGATTGGAGAACTTGTCTTATGAGGCCAACTTAACAGAGCTAGGGCTTATTTCTTTGGAGCAAAGAAGAATGAGAGGAGACTTAATACAAGATTATGAGGGCTTCAGATAGGATGGGCAGCCAATGTCTTTTCCCCAGGGCGGGAGTGACAAACACCAGAGGACATCTGTACAAAGTGAAGGGAGGAAGGTTTAGGGGATCGTGAGGCTGCTGTGTGAGTGATTCTGGTGCAAAGTCCACAGACTGTACAACAGGCTTTAATTAGCTTAAATTTTGTTCACCGGTCTTAGTATTTTTGCTGGCTCTTCGTTGGACTGTCTCCTGAAGGGGCTGGCTGGAGTCTTTATACAGTCCCTTTCGGCCTGTATAAAGCCGAATGTATAAAGCGGGCAGGTGGGACCAGCCTCCCAGGCTATCTATCTGCAGGTACAATGGTTGCCCCCTGTAGGAGGCTGGTAGGAGAGTGGCCAGTGTAGCGGTTGTATCACCAGAGGGAGACATCAGGAGTATTTTTTTTTATTTACAGAGAGTTATGGGTGCCTGGAATGCCTTGGCAGGGGTGGTAATTGAGGCTGGAACGTTAGGGACATTTAATAGACACTTAAACAGGCACGTAGATGCAGCAAAAATAGAAGGGCCGGGGTGTGAGGTAGGGCAGATTTAATTTGTTGAGTAGGTTTCTACAGGTCAGTACAACATTGAGGGCAGAAGGTATTGTGCTGTAGTGTTCTCTAAGTGACCTGCACTCTCCCAGTGTTATTCACAAATGATCTCTGATTCCAAGTCCTTTGGTGGGGGTTACATTTTGGAAAGGCAAATCTAAATAGGTCATATGCATTAAATGGTAGGCTATTGAGATGTGTAGAGCAACAAAGGAATTTAGGAGTTGTGGTAAATAGTACCCTCAAGGCTGATACTCAGGTAGATGGTGTGGTGAAGAAGGCATTTGGAATGTTGGCCTTCATAAATCGGAGTATTGAATTCAAGAGTAGAGAGGTTATGATGAAATTGTACAAGGCATTGGTGAGGCCAAATTTGGAGTACTGTGAACAGTTTTGGTCACCAAATTATAGGAAAGATATAAACAAAATAGAGAGAGTGCAGAGAAGGTTCACGAGAATGTTGACAGGATTTCAAGGTTTGAGTTACAGGGAAAGGTTGTGCAGACTGGGGCTTTTTTCTCTGGAGCGCACAAGATTGAGAGGGGACTTGATCGAGGTGTTTAAGATTTTAAAAGGGACAGACAGTAAATGTGGATAGGCTTTTTCAATTAAGAGTGGGGGAGATTCAAACTAGAGGGCATGGTTTAAGATCGAAGGGGGAAAATTATGAGGGGAACATGAGGGGAAATTTCTTTACGCAAAGGGTGGTGGGGATGTGGAATGAGCTTCCGGCAGACGTGGTCGAGGCGGGATCATTGGTTACATTTAAGGAAAGACTGGATAGTTACATGGAGAGGAGAGGACTGGAGGGGTATGGACTGGGTGCTGGTCAGTGGGACTAGGAGGGTGGGGATTTGTTATGGCATGGACTAGTAGGGCCTGGCACTGCCAAAGCTGTGGTGACAGCAGTGCTGTGACTGGGTGGACCCAGATAGTGTGAGGAGCGGAGACATAGCGTTTCCATTCAGGGTCCAACTGCTGACGCTCCGTCCTGGCTTTAAACGCCCTGCTAATGGAGCCGATGGTGCTTTATTTAAAAAGCAGGGTCTGGCTCCAAGGTGGCAGCGCCTGTGCTTGACAGAGGGGGGAGAGCAGCAGACTGAAGCGGGGTACCAGTATCAGGGAGAACATCGCCCCCCCCCACCCCCCCGGATGAGTCGACCCTCAGGAGGGTGACCCAGCTCCACAGCTGAAGGACACACACCGGCAGCGAGTTGTCCGCAACTTGCGGGGGAGGAACCTACCCAGGCTGCGGCTTCAGGTGACGAGGTCAAAGGACTCACACCAGGCTGCGGCTTCAGGTGACGAGGTCAAAGGACTCACACCAGGCTGCGGAAGGACCAGGTATCGGAAGGATGCGGAGGGGTTCCTGAAGGTCCCTGGGCGCTGCCGGCAGAAGCCGCGGGAGTTCTGTCAGCGAATCCACGGACGCTCTTTTGCTCCCCTCTCTCTGACTGGAAGGGGGGTCCCGGGCAATGCTCACGGCAAATCTTTGTCTTCCTTCGGGCAGACTCGTGGCGAGGCCGGGTCCTGTGTCATTTGTTTGATGACGAGATAAATAGTATCTGATCTGACCTCCAATCACACTCCTCTCACTGGGCGAGATCATTTATTAACCTGAAACTGGCTCTCTCTCTCTCTCTCTCCATTAAAATCTTTAGTTCAAATCTCCAGCACTTGGAGCCCTTTTGCTTCTCGGACTCGTTTCCCCCTCCTCCATCAAAGTTTGGAGTGTGCAAGGGTAGCGGCCAGACAGAACTGCCAAGCGCACAGCAACATAAGCATTCCTGGTGGTTGGCTCTGCGGGTCCATGCTTGAACTCCCTTCGATGCCTGCACTCCCGAGATCCCAGTCGAATGCGGGCGGCCCGAGCGATCGGTTCCAATCCGACGTAGCCTGTCCGTTCTCCCCGGTTGCATGGGTTTCCTCCCACCATACCGGGGTCTGTAGGTCAATTGGGTGGCCAGTGCCGAGAGGGCCAGTGACCGTGCATTTAAATCCCTCCCTCACACTCAAACACCCCCACTGAAAGTGGTGTCACAGGTGGATAGGGTTGCAAAGGGAGCTCTTGGCATATTGACCTTCATCAATCAAAGTATTGGGTATAGAAGTTGGAATTTTATGTTGTATAGGACATTGGTGAGGCCAAATTTGGAGTTTTTGAGCAGTTCTGGTCGCCTAACGACAGGAAAGATATCAATAAGATAGAGAGTGCAGGGATTTACTCCAATGTTGCCTGGAATTGAGTTACAGGGAAAGGTTAAGTAGGCTAGGACTTTGTTCCCTGGAGCATAGAAGAATGAGGGGAGATTTGATAGATATTTAAAATTATGAGGGGGACAGACGGAGTGAATGTCCATGGGCTTCTTCCACTAAGATACAATCTGGAGGACATTGGTTAGGGTGAAAGGGGAAGAGTTTAGGGAGAACTATCAGGGGGAACTTCTTCACACAGAGAATAAGGGAGTGTGCAACAATCCAGCAGCAAGTGGTGAACGCAGGCTCAATTTTCACTCAAGGAAATATTGAACAGCTACGTGGATGGGAGGAGTCTCGAGGGCTAAGGACTGAGTGCAGGTCACTGGGGCTAGGCAGAATAGTTTGGCACAGACTAGAAGACACCATTTTCTCTGCTATAATGTTCTACGGCAATGGTTCTCAATCCTTTTTTTTGGCACAAGTGCTCTGTGATTAAAGGGAATTGGTATGTGAGTGGGGGATAAAAGGTTAAGAACTGCTGTTCTATGGTCCTAACTCTAATCTGAGGGGTGACTTCAGAATCTCCACTATCCCTTCCCGCCGCATCGCGCCAAGGGCAGCAACAATGTCGATATTCCCAGCAAACCCGATCGGACAAGAGAAACTTCATGTGAGGTCACGCCCACTCAAAGTCGGCCAATGGAAAAATGTTGCTGCCTGTTTTCCCCACAAATTTTACACACCTCTCTCCAAAAGAAAAAAAAATCTGGGATGTTTCACATCTCAAAAACAAAAACTAGAGCTTTTCGTATATATTTTTATGCAGTAATTTGTACATGTTTTTAAACAAAGCAGAAATAAAACCGGGAGATGGGAAGTGGAGGATGGAGTGACCTCAAACGGCAACAAGAACTGGAGTGACTTTGGCCAAAGCTGGAATTTTATCACCATTATGTGTGTGTTCAGCTGTGGGGGAGCCAGGGGGTGCAGAGTGGAACACAAGTGATCCAAGCCACTCTTCTGTGGAGGATTACTTCCCTGTTAATGGCACAAATCAAGCCACCTTTGAACTCAAGCCATCAGCACAAGCCTGGGATAAAGTCGTTTAGCGAGCTTGTGTGTGCAACAACCCAAGGGTGCAGTCCTGGGAAAGGGATTGTACCCTTGGGTCGGAGAATCCATCCCAAATGAATTGGGCAAACAATAGTGTTTTTTTTAAACCAGGTGGTTGGGGTGGGCGCTGAAGAATCTCACCAACATAGTGAAACGCGTAAGTCTGCAGATGTCAGGATTGTAGCAAAAACACAAGAGATACTAGTGGAACTCAGCCAGTCTCGCAGCGCCCACAGGAAGTGAAGATATATTACCAATGTTTCGGGCCTAAGTCCTTCTAGAGACGCCGAAGGAACTCAGCCCATCTCGCAGCATCCACAGGAGGTAAAGATATATTACCGACTTTTCGGGCCTGAGTCCTGCTTCCACAGAGATGCTGGAGGAACTCAGCCGGTCTCGCAGCATCCACAGGAAGTAAAGATATATTACCGACATTTTGGGCCTGCTCTCTTCTTCCACAGAGATGCTGGAGGAACTCAGCCGGTCTCGCAGCATCCACAGGAAGTAAAGATATATTACCGACATTTTGGGCCTGCTCTCTTCTTCCACAGAAATGCTGGAGTACTGATGTTCTGGGCCTGAGTCCTTCTTCCACAGAGATCCTGGAAGAACTCAGCCGGTCTCGCAGCGTCCACAGGTGAAGATATACAGTAAAATGCCTGTAATCTGGAATTCAAGCACTGGCAACCTCAAGCAAAAAAATAGTGGAAAGTTTTAAATTAGACACTGTAACAGGCCCTTACCACTCAATTGACCTCCAATCCCTGGAATGTTTTGAACGGGTGGGAGGAAAACGGAACGCCCAGGGAAAACCCATGAAGACACGAGGAGAACGTAAACTCCTAACAGACAGCGCAGGAGTCAAACCCGGGTCACTGGCGCTCTAACAGCATTGTGCTAACCGCTACGCCAACCGTGCTGCCACATAAATAAATGGGTAAAAAGTATGCAAGTTTAAAATTGGTGCGCCTCTCCGTTAGTTTTCCCATTCACGCAACATGCAGTCTTAAACAACCGGAAAACTTACTTATTCAGCATCTACCAATCCCTACAGGTGCTGGATACCCGGGGTTTTACAGTTTCGGGCCTGAGCCCTTCTTCGAGGTATGAAGGTAAGGATGTACGAAGGTACCTCAAAGAAGGCCTCAGGCCCGAAATGTCGGTAATATATCTTTACCTCCTGTGGACGCTGTGAGACCGGCCGAGTTTCGCCAACTTCTCTGTGTGAAAAGGACTCGGGCCTGAAACGTCGGTAATATATCTTAACCTCCTGTGGACACTGCGAGACCAGCCAAGTTCCTCCAGCATCTCCACATTTTTACTCCTCAGTAAATGTGATTGTCTCACTACCTCAAACCCTCAAAACACAAGGGAGGCTAGATCCTCCATCACCCCAACCCCACATTCCACCCCCATTCTTTGCCCCTCAATCTGGGGGGACAATCAGGTCGACAAACACAGTCCTCTCAATCAGTGAAGCCCTTCATGGTCACCTCTGCTGATCCTGTCACATCTAGTGGTCAAAGATCCTGAAGGGACCTCTATCACCTCCATCTTCCTCATCGCTACCCATCCCACCCTACACAAATCCTCCTTGCCCTCAACCATGAAGTAATAAAAAGGTTATTTACAGTTTTCAGTATAAAAATGGGGTCAAATATTGACCAGATTCAAAGTACATCTTTTAAAAATTCTCTGGAAGGCTCGATGTCCAAGAACCAGATTGAACGTGGGGGGGGGGTCAGGGTTCAAGGGTCAAAAATCACTCAGGTGACTTGGTCACCAAGGACAATGGCTGCATCTGCAGAGGATGCTGGTAATGCGTTGCGGCCTCCACCGAGGAAGGTGGGGTCAGGAGGAAGGTGGGGGTGGCAGCCTGGGCAAGGGGCCGCAGGCTGGCAGGGGACGGGCTGGAGGTGGGGGCTCGGAGCTTGGAATGGGCCTCGGGCTTGGTGCTCAGGGGCAGTGGCTGAGCCGCCTCAGGGGCGGTGGTGCAGGACTTGGCTCCCAGCAGCCGGGTGGATGGAGATGGCGGTGAGTCCAGGACGCTGCTGCTGGTGGAGGCGGGAAGAGAGTAGATTCTGTTGGCGGGCACCATCTGATGGCTTTTCACCCTCCGTCGGGGAATGGATCCCGAAGCCTCTGCAAGAGAAGGAGGCAGAGTAGAAACACAGTCACACCAGAAATCAGGGCAAACTTCTACAAATGTGTGATGGAAAGTGTGCTGACCGGCTGCATCACAGTCTGATATGGGGACACCAATACCCCTGAGCGTAAAGCCCTTCTAAAGGTAGGGGATGCAGCCCAGAACATTACAGACAAAACCCTCCCCACCATCGAGAACATCTACAGAGAACGAGGCCATCGAAGAGCAGCAGCAACCATTTAGGATCCACACCACCCAGCACATGCTCTTTCTTGCTACTGCCATCAGGAACAAAGTATTGGTGCCACCAGACTCAACCCAGCAGGTTCAGGAACAGCTGCTACCCCTCCAGCATCAGACTGCCCAACGACAAACTCAAATCAGGGACTCTTACTTTTGCATTTCATTGATTTTTTTCCTCTTTGTATTGCATAGTTTGTTTACATTTGTCTATTTGTTTACATGTGTATGTTGTGTAGGTTTTTTTTTTACACTACCAATAAATGGTAGTTCTGCCTCGCCCGCAGGAAAAAAAATCTGAGGGTTGTACATGATGTCCTGACAATAAATCTGACATCCATTCAGCGTGCAATAGATGGCTGTAACTCTGCAGCACCCACTCTCAGTGTTCTGTGTATTCATCTTTCAGACACGGAGAATCAACTGTCCCCATTTGTGCCTAGTGGCTGAGCTGCCCTCGCAACTGCAGTGTAGATTGCATCCTGGACAGGAGTGATCAGCCACACCAATGTGCAATTCTTCCCCTCCCTCCCTCTCCCTCATCCCAACCCCCTCCCTCCACGGAGGTGAACCACCCCCACCCAGGAGACTTTACACTGCAGCCTCCTTTCTACACACTGCAGGTAACTCTCCTCGTCTCTCTGGGTCACGACAGCCATTTCCCGTGTTAGTGCCGCCAACCTGGACTTGCCCACCAGCCTGTTCACACAAGGTCTCCACCTGCCAGCCGCCCCTATTCTTCTGCCTGGCTGCACCCCCTGGTCTCGCTCTATCGCGGGTACGTCCTCCCACAGCCACTGCCAACAATGTTTTCTTCATTTCTCTCCCAGTTGTGATGAAGGTGCTTGGACCTGAAACACTGACACTGCTTCTCTCTCCACTGAGAGAATAATCAGCGTAGTGGTTAGTCCAACGCTATTAAAACGCCCCCGACCTGGGTTCAAATCCCACACTGTCTGTAAGGAGTTCATACGTTCTCCCCATGTCTGTGTGAGTTTTAAGCAGATGCTCCAGTTTCCTCCCACTGTTCAAAACATACCGGGGTTGTAGGTTAATTAGGCCGCAAGGGCTTGGAGGGGCTGAAAGGGCCAGTTACTGTGCTGTATGTATGTTTAGATGCTGCCTGGCCCGCTGAGTGTTTCTCAGAGTTGGTGTTTTATTTTGTTTTCCATTTTTTTGGATTTCTGTCTGCTTCAGTTTACACCATGTGATTCAGTCACTATTGGTGAGAAAGGACGTCCCTTGAGATGAGGGCTTGTTAACACACCGGTATCGAAACTGAGGCTGGGTCTATACCAAGCCACCTCACAAACTCCTGAAACTCTCCGCAGGGAGCAAATTCAAATAAAACAATTAATCTCTTCACAGAAAAGTCGGCCACAGAGAAAACAGCAGAAATCCAAATATCCAACCCCCAGTACATTTCACAGGTTGGGAGGAAACCGGAGCCCCCAGAGTAAACCCACGCAGACATGGAGAGAATGTACAAACTCCTTACAGACAGCGTGAGATTCGAACCCCGGACCCAATTGCTGGCGCTATAAAGGTGTTGCGCTAATCGCTACACTAACTGTCTAATAATTTGGAGCATTACATTCTCTTTTAATAGTGAAAAATGTTTATGTTTACATTTTAGTCAAGTGTTAACTTTATTTTACTTGAGAAATGAAGCGCACTGTGTTTGCTAATGGATAAACTATCAAAGTTTACCTGTTCATCTCTTCTTTATTCCTCCTTAAATTTGAATTTTAAAAGTACAGGTACACAATCCTTTATCCGGACATCAAAATCCGGAAAGTTCCAAAAATCGGCATTTTTTTCCTGGTGCTGGAACAGCGGAGGGCGAGGGGGAGAGAGAGAAGGCAGCACGAGACGGGTGGGCGAGGGGGAGAGAGAAACGGCAGCACGAGTCGTGTGGGTGAGGGGGGGAGAGAGAGAGAGACGGCAGCACGAGTTGGTGGGCGAGGGGGAGGGAGAGACGGTAGCACGAGTCAGGTGGGCGAGGGGGAGAGGGAGATGGCAACGCGAGTCGTATAGGCGAGTGGAGAGAGATGGCAATGCGAGTCGGGTGGGTGGGAGGAGAGAGACAGCAGCGTGACTCGGGTGGGCGAGAGACGGCAGCATGACTCAGGTGAGCGGGAGGGAGGAGAGAGAGAGATGGCAGCGCAACTCGGATGGGCGAGGGGGGAGAGAGACAGCAGCGCGAGTTGGGCGGGCGGGGGGAGAAAGACGGCAGTGCGACTCGGGCGGGCGAGAGAGACGGCAGCATGACTCGGGTGGGTGGGAGGGAGGAGAGAGACAGCAGCGCAACTCAGATGGGCGAGGGGGAGAGAGACGGCAGCGCAACTCAGGTGGGCAAAGGGGGCTTTTGTTCTGAAATCCGGAAAAGTCTGAAATTTGGAACACACTGTTCCCGAAGGGTTCCAGATAAAGGATTGTGTATCTGTACTGCCTGAGCATCTGGAAAATCCGGACCGACCCAATCCCTAAGCAGTCCAGATTCTTGGACATCTGTGGTAGTATCACAGTGCTCGCTGGAACCGTGTGGTAGCTCAAGCAGAGCAACCTTGCTGGCAATCAATTGGCTGCTGCCTTTCCCGCAGCTCACATAACCATCCTTCTAGCTGATGGGCTTCTGTGGTGATCCTCAATTCAAAACCCTGATGAAACAAAGATTTCACCCACCCTGTCCACGTGAGCAAATTCCCGGCCTCCCTCACCCCTACCTCCACCCAGCAATATCCCACAATGATCCTGAGTTTGAACACACATCTTGGTTACCTTCCTCTGCCAGCTGCTGCTTGTCTCGTTTCCTCTTTTTCCTCTTTCCCTGCAAAGTGGAACCCATGACAATTAGTGCAATTCACCCGCTGTTCCCCGACCAATCCCTCCAACATCGTGGGACCATCCTTTTGGCCTCCACACACCGCTGAACAGATCCCTCCCCCTGTAAATCACACTGATGAATGTTGAGTGACCCCCTGACAGGTCGAGACCCCCCCCCCACCCCAACCCTTCTCCCTCATCCCAAAACACCACCACTCCCTCTTCGCTTCAAGGCCCCAGATGACTCAAGCCCATCTCTCTTTTGGTCTGTCGTAAAACATGGAACTCTGCAGACACCGTGATTGAAGTATAAACACGACGCTGGAGAAACTCAGCAGGTCAAACAGTGTCCTTTATGTAGCAAAGAGAGATACAGAACCAAAGTTTCAGGCTTGAGCCCTTCAACAAGGTCTGAGTGAAATGTAGGCAGACGCCCGAACAAAGTCAAGAGTTAGTAGGTGGATAAAGGAGGGGGGGGGGGGGGCGGGGGCGGGTGGCTCTGTGAATGGAAAGGGAAGGGGTTGGAGAGCTGGAGGAAAGATGAAAAAGGGAAGGGGTAGAGAGGAAGAATGGGGAGTGGGCCAGCAGAAACCGTTGATATTAATGCCGTCCAGTTGGAGAGTGCCCAGACAGAAAATTAAGTGTAACTCCCCCAATTTATGGGTGGTCTTGGAGGGACAGTTCATGAGGTCACAGACAGACACGTCACTGCAGGAGTGGGGCACGGAGATGAAATAGTTGGCCACTGGGAGATCCCCGACACTGATGCGGAGAGAGTGAAATGATCTCCCAGTCTGCATGCAGTCTCTCTGATGTAAAGAAGGCCATGGTGGGAGCACTGGATGCAGTAATGACTCCCCTGAATACACAGGTGATGCTTCACTTGGAAGGACTGTTTGGGGTCCCAAATGATGTTGAGGGAGGAGGTGTGGGTGGCCGCAGGGGAAGGTGCTGAGGTGGCAATTAATGGGATGGGATGGGATGAGTGATCGCCCTGGTTGACAGGGGCGGAGGAACAGAGTCCCTTCACATCATGGTTCCCAGCGCGTGGCCAGACCAGGCTGAGTACTCACGTAATTGTCTCGCGCTGACCACCCAGGATACAGCTGAGAGTGCAGCTGCCGTTCCTTCCTTGCAAGCTCGTAGTACTTCGATTGCTCCTCTCGAGTCAGGGCATGCCACTGTCAGGGGCAGAAAAGAACATCACCAGCAAGAATGCAAAGAACATGCACCCTCCTCCTTCCCGACACGTAGCTCATCAGATACCCAGAGTAGGCACAGCCTGAGAATCAAAATCTGCATGCAAGGAGTTAAACGACGCATCTGAACGGGTCTGGATCCTTCCCAGAGTTCAATATTGACCACTCAAGTTTATTGTCATCCAATTATACAAATACAACCCAACGAAACATCATTCTCCTGTCCTCGGTGCAAAACCCAGACACACAACCAGCCACTCAGACAATACATGTGCAGGACAAATATACATACAGTAAAACCCCTGTTGACAGGCTGCAAGCAACCAGAAAAAACCATAGAAAATAAATAGGTAAAAAATATGGGTTTAAAAATTGGTGCCCCCTAGTGGTCAGTTCACTAATCACGCAACGCGATCTTAACCAATCGGAAAATCATTTATCCATTATCTACCAATCCACATAGGTGCTGGTTACCAGGTTTCAATGAATATAAAAAATAAATGTTGCTTCATTCAGACGATCCTCGTAGGTCGCGTCAATGGGGGGGGGGGGGTTAGGGAGACTCCAGTGATTCTCTCTGCCACTCATGGTCCTGTGGATTGACCTCTTGATTCAAATCTCTGCAGCAACCATAGCACACGGTGATGCAGCCGGCCAGGACGCTCTCGATAGAGCTCCTGTAGAAGGTTGACATGATGGTGGCCGGTAGCCTTGCTCGTTTCTCAGGAAGCTCAGTCACTGTTGCGCCTTCTTGACAAGAGAGATTTTGTGTATCCATGATAGGTCACTAGTTAAGCGTTCTAGGAGCCGTAGGTGATGCCGGTAGAGGACCCATGATTCGGAGCTGAACAGGAGTGTGGGTATGACAACGGCTCTGTATATGCTTATCTTTGTGAGGTTTTTCAGTTGGTTGTTCTCCATCCTCAACATCCATTGGAGTGCTTTCATCCCTAACGTCGAAGTACTCGAGATGGCAGAGGTCGACAGCATCGAGTCCACGCTGCTGAAGATCCAGCTGCGCTGGGTGGGTCACGTCTCCAGAATGGAGGACCATCGCCTTCCCAAGATCGTGTTATATGGCGAGCTCTCCACTGGCCACCGTGACAGAGGTGCACCAAAGAAAAGGTACAAGGACTGCCTAAAGAAATCTCTTGGTGCCTGCCCCATTGACCCCCGCCAGTGGGCTGATCTCGCATCAAACCGTGCATCTTGGTGCCTCACAGTTCGGCGGGTAGCAACCTCCTTTGAAGAAGACCGCAGAGCCCACCTCACTGACAAAAGACAAAGGAGGAAAAGCCAACACCCAACCCCAACCCACCAATTTTCCCCTGCAGCCGCTGCAACCGTGTCTGCCTGTCCCGCATTGGACTTGTCAGCCACAAACGAGCCTGCAGCTGACGTGGACATTTACCCCCTCCATAAATCTTCGTCCGCGAAGCCAAGCCAAAGAGAAGTTAAGTGAACTCCAAGGAACTTGGTGCTCTCCACTGCAGTTATTTCCTGAAGTCCACGATCAAGTTGTTATCCAAGCTGCTACTCTCCTAATAATAGCATTTTTTTTTATATATAAAATCGGTTAAATATTCCCAAGCTATTTTCAGATAATCAAAAGCTGTCAGATGATCCTATATCTCGAGAGGAGAAAGCAAAAGCAGTTTCTTTCTTTACAATGTGAAAGCCCCCAGCCCTGATGGATTCCCTGGGGAGTTTTTTTTTTAAAAAAGGCATTTTCTCGTACTTTCACCCTCTTTAAGCTTTCTCCTTTCTGACTCTATTAAATTGGGAAAATTGCCAATGAGGCTTTATGAAGCCTCAATATCTCTTAATATCGAAAAAGAACAAAGACCTGCCTAACTGCGCCTCTTATAGGCCAATCATTGAATTTTCGCTAAAATTCTAGCCCACAGATTAGAGACCATCATGCCATCTATCATTTCAGAAAACCAGACGGGCTTTATTGAAAATCGTTACTCACACTTTAATATATGCCTGTTATTGAATATTATATATTCACCTTCCGCTGCGGTCCCGGAACGTTCTTTCTTTGGATGCAGCTTTCAACCAGGTTGAGTGAAAATATTTACTTGAGATTTTAAATTTAATTTTGGATCTGGTTTTATGACAATGGATTAAGCTAGTATATTTACCTTTGACAGCATCTCTTCTTCCCAATTTTCAACAATATAAATGTTTTTATCTTCACCGGGGGACTAGACGAGGCCCCCCTCTAAGTCCTTTAGCTTTGGCTTTAGCGCCTCGAGATATTGCATTTTGAGAATCTTTGATCATCTCAAGGAATCTGTAGGAAGGTGACCTGCTCATAAAGTCTCTCTTTACACAAATGATCTTCTGCTTCTCATTTCCAACCCTGACACTTATTCCTTCCGTGTTCTCCTTGCTTTCTCAATTTAGTCAATTTTCAGGTTACACATTAAATCTTCAGAAAAATGAGCTGTTTCCCTTAAATACCTCAGCATCTATGCAGATCTTCCTTTTAAAATTGAGAAATCAGTTCACTTATCTTTGTATTATATAATTACAAAAATTTATAAACATTTATTCAAAGAAAAATGTCTTGCTTTACTAGAACAGGTGAAGCAGTCGATATTAAAATGGTTACCCCCCGCCCCCCCCCCCTTTCTTGGTCTCTAGTTGGACGAATTGATTGTATTGAAATGAATATTTTAAACTTTTTCAAGCTTCATTCCTAATTCTCTTTTTGATTCACTTGATTTAATTTTATCGTTATATATATGGAATAAATGTCCTCGTTTTAAATAAAACCTACCTTCAAAAATCTAAAAGAAATGAAGGTTTGGCTCTAACTAATTCCAGATTTTACTATTGAGCAGTTAACATAAACAATATCATGTTTTGGATGTATTACAGTAATCGACCGGACTGCCCATCATGGGTCACACTGGGATTAAAATCAGCAAGAAAATTCTCCATTAATGCACTTCTTGGATAGGCACTACCTTTTTCTTTAATTAAATAAAATAAAATTAATTGATAATCTAATAGTTAAACATACAAAGAGGATCCGGTTGCAATTCAGAAAATGTTTTGGTTTCAGGGTTTTTTCCCCTCTTTCTAGTCCTATTTTATCCAATTACTTTTTTCAACCTTCTGTGAATTATTTAACTTTTTATGACTTGTATAGGATTGGTTTTACAAGTTTTAAAGATTTATTTATTGACAATAGTCTTACTTCATTTGAACAATTGGCAAGCAAAGTTGCTTTACCTAAAACTTTTTTATAGGTATTTTCAGATTAGAAACTTTCTCCACTCTCAATTACCTGAGTTTTCTGACCCAAATATTATTGACACAATTTTTAATTTACAACCTTCACAAAAAGGTTTAATATCTACTATTTATGAAATTTTGTCATTCCTTTGGATAACATTTTAAAAAAGCATGGGAAAAGGACTTACATTTTTCAATATCTGAAGAGAGTTGATATTTGGTTTTTAAAATGGTTAATAATTCATCATTATGTGTTCACCATTCTCTCCTACAATTTAAAATAGTACACAGAGCTCACATATCCAAAGATGAACTTACTCATATTTACCCCAATATGACTCCTCGTTGTGACAGATGTAACAAGGGGGGGATGCTACATTCATTCATATGTTTTGAATTTGTTTGAGCCTTAGAAGATACTGGACAGAGATTTTTCAGACTTCATCAATAATCCTCGACTTAAACGTGGAGCCGGGTCCTTTAGTTGCTCTTTTTGGCATTACCGGAGACAATGGCATGACTTTTAACGCCAATTAAACGTCAAACAATAGCCTTTACTTCCCTTACAGCAGGATGTGCGATACATTTCATTCATGTGAAATGGTTGTGTCTTGCCTTTAATCTGGAGAAAATCTGATGCTCTGTAACTGACACAAATATGAATTTTCAAAATGTGTGGAGTCCATTTGTGAGCTATTTACAGAATTTCTTAGAACAAACAACAATTTTGATGATAATTTCATGTTCTTTTTTTGAAACAGGGTACTATCTTTTTTCCATACAACTCCAGTTTAGATCATGAGGACAGATATTATCATGAAATATCTCATCATTCCTTAATTCAGTGTGTTTAGTGATGCGGGTACCGATTGTAATAGCCTTGTACAAAGCGCTGTGTTAGTTTCTCTACTTACTGTCTCTTCCATATACACTATAAATTTACATGTTTTATTATTAAATCAATACAAAATTGAAAAACAAAGAAAGGTTGTTCCTCTCGCACCAGATTTTCCACCTCTTCCCTGTAGCGCCACTCACCGTTATTGCAGATGATCACATCACAAAGGAACAGAAGCAGGTCACTAAGCCCATTGAGTCTGACTACTGTTGGATTTCTAAAACTACTCAAAATGTTCAAGGTAATTCACTGGATCTTTGGCTGGCAAGAAACAGACACTGCTTCATGTGCGACTGACATAGAAAAGCAAGCGGAGATGGACTTGTTTCTAGGGCATCTGTCGGCTTCAAGAGTGGAACGTCGTGCATCAATATCGAGGCCACATCTGGAATACCGCACCCAGATCTGGTCTCCCTCTCCAGGAGTGGACTTGGAAATGAGGGAGTGTTGAAACTTCTCCAGATTATCCCTGTGTTCGTGGTGGGAGGCGGATTATAGTGGGTTATATAGTGTTCAAGTATGGGTTAGTCTCAGGGCATTGATTCAAACAATGGGGAAAGGAGAATCGTCTGTGAAACATTTGACATGAGATCGAGCTGAGATTGGGCAGGGTCTGGGAGGCAACCAGACATCTGGACAGGGGTTGAGAGATAACAGGAGGTGTGGCTGCATCTGGCCAGCTGCTGCACGCCCCAGCCTACTGTGTCTGCAGCTTACCTTGCGCCCCAGTATCTGGTTAATGGCCGCACTTTCTTTCAGCGTGCTCTCAGCCACGACCTGGGCTCGTGTCTCCTTCATGTACAACATGAAGGCGTTCAGTGGCTTTTTGATGTGGGATTTCCTCTTCTCATCTTCCTCCTTTATGGCCAGATGTTTCCTGAAGCAAATAAAAGACCACACTACTCTTAATTCCAGCAGCAAACCTTTGTATGCCACGCCAATAGGCCCAAACATTCCCCAATGTATAGAATTCCATTCCAACCAAACCCCTCCGCATTCAATTTTACTTCAACATTTCAATCACTTACTCCCAATGAACCTAACCATTCTCAGTCAGTCCCATCACTCCCTGATGTCCAGAATCTAATGATTGTACCTGTCACTGTACACAACCACCAGGGCCCAACCTATTCCATTCAAATCCCCGCCTATTGCAGTACAGTTAGCAGAACGGTGAACAAAATGCTGTTATAGAATTCAAATCAGCGCTGTCTGAAAGGAGTTTGTACATTCTCCCCATGTCTGCATGAGTTTCCACTGGATGCTCCGGTTTCCTCCCACCCTACAAAATGAACCAGGGTTGTAGGTTAATTGGGTGTAATTGGGCAGCATGGGCTTGTGGGCCGGAAGGACCTGTAACTGTGCTGTACATCTACATTTAAATTTAAAATTTAGTCCCGGGAACTGTAGAGCAGGGGTGTCAAACTCAAATTCACAGAGGGCCAAAATTAAAAACTTGGACTAAGTTGAGGGCCGAACTAAACAACATCTGCATGTTTTCTCTTCTTTCAACATATGTAATGTTAAACTTTTTCTTATTAAAATAAATGTTTAATAATAGTTTTGGATAAACTCTTTCATTGTCATTGCCATTGGCCCATTTCCTTTAGCGTCTGAAATCGTGTACATGACGAGTCAATGAGGGATGATTAAAGCAGTGGTCTTCAAACTTTTTCTTTCCACCCACAGACCACCTTAAGCAATCCCTTACTAATCACAGAGCACCATGGCACGGGGACGCGAGTGGAAAGAAAAAGGTTGAGAACTGTTGTATTGTGGTAACTCCACATCTGATTAGGTTAATTGTTAGGCAAGTGGTCAGAGAAGGACCCCCCACCCCACACCCCAAGATAGGCTTAAATCACAGGAACAAAATAAGCTTCCGTCTCACTGCTCCCAATCTTACACACAGTCCTGATGTGGAATGTGGGGTCGCAGCTCCACGTTCACCCGAGTTCAGGTGCTGTCTGTGTGGAGTTTGTACGCTCTCCCCTTGTCTTGGACCAACAGATCGGTCGCCTGACGAAGGCACCCGAACCCCCTGTTGAAACGCCGGCGTCCGGGGCGGTGGAGGAATTGGCTGAGAAGAGCGTGTTGCTCCCACCCCCCTCCCATGGTTGGAGAGGGATTAAACTGCGATCTCACGGTGCCGGGCTCGTCTCCAACAAAAGGAGCGGGAGGCAGGGTCCACCGCGCACGGAGTGAGAGGGAAAGGCATCGCCAACGAGACGTTCGGTCCGGCGTCGCCGCTGAAGCGCAGACCCAGCGAGGATGGTCCCCAACTCCAGCCGCGTCTGTGTGTCCGGGAGCCGGGCGGGCTGAGTGCGGCGCTCCGATCCCCGGGATTCGGGACTCTGAGATCCCTCCACACCTCCGGCGTCTTCATTTTCACCTTCAGTGTGCCTGCGCTATTTTTTTTTCTTTGGCTTGGCTTCGCGGACGAAGATTTATGGAGGGGGTAAAAAGTCCACGTCAGCTGCAGGCTCGTTTGTGGCTGACCAGTCCGATGCGGGACAGGCAGACACGATTGCAGCGGTTGCAAGGGAAAATTGGTTGGTTGGGGTTGGGTGTTGGGTTTTTCCTCCTTTGCCTTTTGTCAGTGAGGTGGGCTCTGCGGTCTTCTTCAAAGGAGGCTGCTGCCCGCCAAACTGTGAGGCGCCAAGATGCACGGTTTGAGGCGTTATCAGCCCACTGGCGGTGGTCAATGTGGCAGGCACCAAGAGATTTCTTTAGGCAGTCCTTGTACCTTTTCTTTGGTGCACCTCTGTCACGGTGGCCAGTGGAGAGCTCGCCATATAATACGATCTTGGGAAGGCGATGGTCCTCCATTCTGGAGACGTGACCCATCCAGCGCAGCTGGATCTTCAGCAGCGTGGACTCGATGCTGTCGACCTCTGCCATCTCGAGTACCTCGACGTTAGGGGTGTGAGCGCTCCAATGGATGTTGAGGATGGAGCGGAGACAACGCTGGTGGAAGCGTTCTAGGAGCCGTAGGTGGTGCCGGTAGAGGACCCATGATTCGGAGCCGAACAGGAGTGTGGGTATGACAACGGCTCTGTATACGCTTATCTTTGTGAGGTTTTTCAGTTGGTTGTTTTTCCAGACTCTTTTGTGTAGTCTTCCAAAGGCGCTATTTGCCTTGGCGAGTCTGTTGTCTATCTCATTGTCGATCCTTGCATCTGATGAAATGGTGCAGCCGAGATAGGTAAACTGGTTGACCGTTTTGAGTTTTGTGTGCCCGATGGAGATGTGGGGGGGCTGGTAGTCATGGTGGGGAGCTGGCTGATGGAGGACCTCAGTTTTCTTCAGGCTGACTTCCAGGCCAAACATTTTGGCAGTTTCCGCAAAGCAGGACGTCAAGCGCTGAAGAGCTGGCTCTGAATGGGCAACTAAAGCGGCATCATCTGCAAAGAGTAGTTCACGGACAAGTTTCTCTTGTGTCTTGGTGTGAGCTTGCAGGCGCCTCAGATTGAAGAGACTGCCATCCGTGCGGTACCGGATGTAAACAGCGTCTTCATTGTTGGGGTCTTTCATGGCTTGGTTCAGCATCATGCTGAAGAAGATTGAAAAGAGGGTTGGTGCGAGAACACAGCCTTGCTTCACGCCATTGTTAATGGAGAAGGGTTCAGAGAGCTCATTGCTGTATCTGACCCGACCTTGTTGGTTTTCGTGCAGTTGGATAATCATGTTGAGGAACTTTGGGGGACATCCGATGCGCTCTAGTATTTGCCAAAGCCCTTTCCTGCTCACGGTGTCGAAGGCTTTGGTGGGGACTGGCGGGCCAAATATATCGCGGGCCAAAGTTTGACATGTGTGATCTAGAGAATTCTTTGCCCTTTTACTCCTATTATGGAGAATCCCAATAGAACAAAACCCTCCAATTCCAATCAGCTCTTTCATCCTCTGTCCTGCCACGGCAGAAAGAATCATTGCTGTCAGTCATTCCTTTTACAACTTCACCAATGATCTTCGACACTAGAGCGGCACGGCTGGCCTAGCGGCTAGCACAATGCCATTGTAGTGCCAGCAACCCGGGCTCAAATCCAGCACTATCTGCAAAGAGTTTGCATGATCTCAACGTGTCTGGGGCATGGGTCTCTTCTGGATGCTCCTCCCACCGTTCAAAACGTACTGGGGTTGAAGTCAGTGACATGTAATTGGGTGGTAGGGGCCTGTGGGCCTGTTAACGTGCTGTATGGCTAAATTTAAATGCATCTCCAAAAGTCAGAGTTTCACAGCACAGAAGCAGTCCCAACCTGAGCTAGTCCCACTTGCCCAAGTTTGGCCTGTATCCCTCTAAACATTTCCTATTCACAATCAGCATTTGAAACATTGTCATTCTACGTCTCTACGTCACCTCCCAACCCAATCCAACCCATCCCAATCCCTGACACCGACACCCACAATGGTTAATGGAGTCACCCCACCGACTCCATCCCCACCCCGATCTCCCTCAACCAACCATCTTCGCTCCTCTCCATTCCTGTGCCACTTATTGAATATATTGCCTCATATTCTGAACAAGTCAGTAAAGGTTCAACGAGACTTACGGGACATGGCTTGAACAGGGTTGGCCGTGGTCCGGCTCCTGTTTTATTCCTGTAGTTACAATGGCCGGATGAGGGATTCCACTTGTATGAGCAGCATGCGGTGGGGAGACCAACTGAGGAGAGAACCTGCCAAGGAGACATCAGTGAAGTATTGGGAACAAAGCACTCTTCCAGGCCACAAGAGCAACCGCCTGACAACAGTGAGCTGCCATCCCACGGAAAGCCAACATTTTGATTAAAAACCTGCCGTGCGTTGGAAAACTATCTTGACTCCTGCAAAAGCACAACATCCGGGCAACAGCTCCCAAATTAAGACACTTCCTGTGGTCAGGTAGTTTAGGACAAGAGGGTGCAACTTCAGGATAAAAGAGTGTCAATTTAAAAATGTCTTTAACCAGAGGGTCGTGAGTCTGTGGAACTTGTTGCCACAGACGGCTGTGGAAACAAGGTCATTGGGTGCATTTAAGGCAGAGATTGCCAGGTATTTGATTAGTCAGGGTGTGGAGGGTTATGGTGAGAAAGCCGGGGAGTGGGAGGATGGAGCAGCTCATGATCGAATGGCAGAGCAGGCTTGATGGGCCGATTAGCCTACTTCTGCTCCGATGTCTTGTGATCTTACCAACATGTGAGGTCCGCTCCGGCAGACCCAGTGCTGATCACCACGTGACCGGTTTTTCCCAGCCCACAGATCAAGGCACAGCGCTTCACAGCCATTGCAGCAGGTGCAGTTGGAGAAATGGAGCTACAGCAGCTTTTTAGTGAGATCAGACCTTTTCTACATCTATATATCCCCCCAGTTGGCCAATGTAACCTCAGGTTTAAAATCTGCCTCATTATGTTCCTGACATCCATCATTCCTTGAGTGAAGGAATTGTTCCTTCTCTTCGGAATGGGCTGGCTCTGATCAGCCACAGATTCCTGCTAGTCCAAACTTTGCCGAGCACCTTTGCTCTGTCCACATCACTGATGCCAGTATTAAATAGTCAGGATAATATGAACTATTTTTTAACCGTATAAGAATATACCTTTCTCACTGTTGTAAAAATAGTGCACCACTGTGGGGTGTATGTATATGTATAGTGCGAACAGTTTCTGGAGATGGTGTAAGTAAAGTCTCTTTTGTTATTTGAATCTTGCATCTCTTATTTAAGAGGCTTCTCAAGTAACACATAGACATAACAGTGGCCATCCATTTCAATTCCACGTCCCACTCATGCACTGACATGTCTATCCAGGGCCTCATGTACTGTCAAACCAAGACCACCTCTAAATTGGAGGAGCAACATCAAGTTGGTAGAGGAAACGACTGTAGTCGGCATCATCGCCAGCAACAATGAGTCTCACGACAGAGAAGAGGTGGAAAATCTCGTGAAATGGTGTGAGAGGAACAACATGGACAAGATGAAGATGATCGTGGACATCAGGACCAGGAATGACCATCCTCTGCTACACATCAACTCTGTAGCAGAGAGAGTGGAGAGCACCAAGTTCCTTGGAATTCACTTGTGTGAATGTCTCAAGTTCCTTGGAGTTAGTGGCCTAACTCAACATCTCCTCAATTGTCATTGCCAGAGTGATGGGAGCTTGGATGGGTGGGTGGCCAGGGCCTAGGGAGAGTCTGTGGCTGGGGCGTCGGAAGCTCCAGTGGGTGGGCGGCTGGGGCGAGGATCCGCAATCAGGGCATCAGGAGCTCGGATGGGCGGGTATGGCCAAAAATAGAAGGGGAGAATGTCGACTTTTACACGGGATTGATTATTACACAAGTACATACAGGTTCAGTATTATCTACATTTCAGGCCTGAGCCCTTCTTCAAGGTAGAAACAAAAAACAGGAAGGTGCCTGAATAAGGACTGGGGAGAGAAAGGGGAAAAATGGGAGGGGAAGGAGTTCAGTCCAACAGCCAAATTAATTGGATATGATAAGAGGAAAGGTGAGAATTGATTTTGGCTCTGGGAAAGGAGACAGGGGGAAAAAGGAGGGAGGAACAGAGAGAGAGAAAGAGAGGAGGGGGGGTGGCAGACAGAGAAAAAGATGGACAGAGCTGGGGGAAAGACATCAGAGGAAGAAAAGATGGGGGGGGGGGGAGAAATAAATGGAAACCGGAGAATTAAAATTGATTTCTCGGGTTTGATAAACCTCCCTCTTCATCTTCCCTTGTCAACTTTCCTCTTGTTCTGTCTCTTTCTCCCTCCCTCCCTCCCTTTCTCTCTCTCCCCCCCCCCACCACCCCCCCCCCACTTTTCCCTTTGCCTCCTTTCACGGAGCCAAATTCAATTCTCCCCTTTCCTCTTATCATATCCAATTAACACCTTTTGACTGTTGGTCTGAACTCCACCACCTCCCATTCTTCCCCCTTTCTCTCTCCAGTCTTTATCCTGACCCCTTCCTGTTTTTTGCCTTGAAGAAGGGATCATTCCTGAAATGTCGGTAATCTATCTTTACCACTAATGGACACTGTGAGATCGGCTGAGTTCCTCCAGCATTTCTGTGCGTTTTTACTGCAATCACAGCGTCTGCACTTTCGTGTTTCACTACAATAAGTTCCTAATCTTTAGACATGGACCTGCAAATAATTTGTAAGATTTCTACTACGCCCAGCTGTTCACTATTTAAACAATACTCCACCCTTCTGCTCAGAGATGAACCACCATACAAAGAATGGTTTAAAATCCACCTGCAGTTTGACCATGCCATCCAACACTGAACTCTTATCCTCTGCTTGTCAACATTACTCATCACTGAGTCATTAAAAAAAAACCAGAAAATATACATTGACTAGCGAAGGGCCTTGAACAACAAAGATCCTTTCCAACACTAGCACACATCCAATATAATTGATCCACAACTGATTCACCTATTTCCTAACTAGGCCAGCTATTTACCTTTAACATCTCAGGATTTAAATATAGCCCAGAGTCTCCCAGAAGAACATGATGAACACTGACGGAAACCCACTTATGCCTCATCCATTGCATTCTTGTTCACAAGCAGTCATTCCATCAAAAAAATGTTTCAATTGTGACTGACTCAAATAAAGACAGAAAATCTCCTGTGGACTAAAAAGTTGCCGACTTGAATTGCAAGCCACCTTTGTTCTACACAAATGCCAGGTAGTGAGGCTTGACTTTAAACAGCATAATGCTGCTCCTGTCTAGATGGACTTTAGTAAGGACTTTGACATGGTCCCACGTGGGAGGTTAGTCAGGAAGGTTCAGACGCTCGGTATTCATGGTGAAGTAGTGAACTGGATTCGACAATGGGTGACGGGAGAAGCCAGAGAGTAGTGGTGGATGATTGAGGTCTGAGACTAGTGGTGTGCTTCAGGGATCGGTGCTGGGACCATTGTTGTTTGTCATTTATATCAATGATCTGGATAATTATGTGGTAAATTGGATCAGCAAGTTTGCAGATGACACAAAGATTGGAGGTGTTGTGGACAGCGAAGGTTTTCAAAGCTTGCAGAGGGATCTGGCAAGTGTGAATGCTGTATTTTAGAAGAACAAACCAAGAAAGGACATATATGGTAAATGGTAGAACAGAGTGTGGGAATGCAGGTGCATAATTCCCTGATAGAGGCTTCACAGGTGGATAGGGTTGCAAAGAGAGCTTTTGGCATCTTGGCCTTCATAAATTAAAGTGTTGAATATAGGAGTTGGGATGTAATGGTAAAGTTGTATAAGACATTAGTGAGGTCAAATTTGGAGTATTGTGTGCAGTTTTAGTCATCTAATTACAGGAAAGGTATTAATAAGACAGAAAGAGGGCAGAAGATTTACAAGGACATCTCCCAGACTTCAGGGACTGAGTTATAGGACTTTATTCCCTGGATCATAGAAGAATGAGGGGCAATTTGATGGAGGTATTTAAAATTATGAGGGAGATAGACAGAGTAAATGTAGGTAGGCTTTTCCATTGGGGGTGGGTGAGATACAAACCAGAGGACATGGGTTAAGAGTGAAAGGGGAAAAGTTTGGGGGAATATGAGGGGGAACTTCCTTCACACAGGAGTGGTGGGGATGTGGAACGAGCTTCCAGCTGAAGAGGTGAATGTGGGCTCAATTTTAACATTTACAAAGAATTTGGACAGGTACATGGATGGGATGAATATGGAGGGCTATTGTCTGGGTGCAGGTCAGTGGGACCAGGGAAAAAAAATGGTTCGCATAGACTAGAAGGGCCAAAGGGGCCTATTTCTGTGCATAATGATCTATGGTTTTAAACGCTCAACATCATTATCTCAGAGGTCATCATTGATGAATCTGAACCAGACAATGGAAGCCCCTGGGCACAGAAGGGACTTCAGAACCATTCCTTGGAAAAATAATCCCATTAATCCCATTTCTCTACTCTCACCCCATTGTTCTACAAATGAACCCAGGTACCAACCTGATGCTGTTTGCTGCACCATCTTTGCCTGCAGTGAGCTGTACCACACCCTCACCAGGTTTGTGGATTCCCATTCATTGATCGCATGGACCGCTGACCCTTACATCCTGCGACTCCTTGCCCTGGCTTCTCCCGGTACTAAGAGCAGACAGCAATACAGCGAACCCCTTGTTCCTTGCACCATCAATCCCTTGGTACAGTTGGTGGGGGGGGGGGGGGGGCATTGAGCAGGCCCCTATCCCTCTCCACACAGATGAGCAGTGAGAATTGCACTCCTTGGGCAAAGTGCAACTGCCACAATTCACTCAACCCACCACTCACCCTGCAACATTCTGCAAGCACCCAGTGTTCCCCCTCGGTGCACCCAAGGTGCCACAGTTGGACCCTTGCTCGGGCCAGTAGCAGACCCAGACATCCAGGAGTATCACCCACCTGGCCACAGAGGCGTTGGCAGCCAGCGTTGTATGGTAGGACGGTCTAAAGCCTGAGGCTAACATCGAGTAGAGAGGGGGACTTGGTCTGTGATACAACAATCAGAGTGAAAAATAAACAAATTACAAGCAAGAAAGTCCAACAGACAGAAAACTGCATCGTAAAATTACAACAGACCTCTTGGCCCTCACCCTCGCCACAAATAAGACACTAAAATTCCGCGACCGCGGGGTCTGTGCCCAAGATGCCGGAGCCTACAATCCAGCAGCAGCCACGAGGGGTTGCAGATTCTAGGGGAGCAAAGCACCAGAAAATGGGGAGATCACTTCCCGGTCTGAGAAGGAGAAGCAAAGGAGATGACCCACGAGACAGTCACCACAGTGGCGGACCAGTGAGGGACTCTGCGGCCGAAAGCCTCACGCATGCAGCAGACTGCTGGAGACTGGCTCGAAACCATCAGGAGGGGGATCAGGTGTCAGAACCAGGATGCGAGAGGGTGCCGAAGGGTTCCTGATCGTGTTGGAGGTTCGGATCTGGAGCTCAAGGTCGCCGATGGTTTGGACTGGCTCTGTGGACTGGCTCACAGCTGGAGTCGAATCAATGGACTTGAGGTGATTCTGGGGATCTCTCTTTTGCTCCAACTGTAAGAGGCGCTTCAGGCAATTTCTGCCGACAGTGAATCGGACTACCTTAAGGCAGACAAAAGCAATTTCGTGTAATATGACAGTGTTTCAGTGCATGACAAATAAAGTGAATCTTGGATGGTAACCTTCAGCCCCTCTCCCAGGTTCCACTACTGAACACCTGACCCATCCCTTCCAAGGAACACACTGCCTGGTCCTGGGGCAAGACAACAGTGCAGATCCTACAATGGCCTGATTAGTGTGATGGTTAGCACAACAGGTCCGAAACACGCGCTGTCTGTAGGGAGTTTGTACCTTCTCCCCATGTCTACTGGGTTTCCTCTGGCTTCCTCCCACTATTCAAAAATGTTCCGGGAGTGTAGATCAACTGGGTGTAATTGGGTGCCATGAGTTCTTGGGTCAAAAGGGTCTGCAACCACGCAGAATGTCTAAATTTAAAAAAGTTTAAATGTTCAGCTCCACACTTCACGGGAACAGCTCCGGGGTCCATCACTCACTCACTAGACCACTCTGGCCATTCAATCATTATGTCTCCTCATCCTCGGAATCTCCCAGATGCTGGCTTCAAAATGACAGCTCCCAAACTGGAAGGTGCTCTCCTCTTTACAATCAAACGCTCCCAGACACTACAGACTAGATACCATGAAGCCCCCTCTCCACTGTCCTGTAAAATGCTCCCAGGACACGGACAAGTTAGGTCAGGTACCTCACTCTGCACCAGCCCTTCACACACTCCCAGGGCAGGGATGGCACTTAGACACAGAGTGAAGCTCCTTCTACACTGTCCAGTCTCACACACCCAACGCACAGCCCAGCATGCGTCAGATACAGGGTCAGGCTCCTGAAGGTTATACCTCTGGAGTTCATCAAAGCATTTTGATGTGCCAGGAAGGGAAGGTGGAGGATCAGAATGAAGGTTGGGGGCTGGGAGGATGGGCTGAGGAATTTCTTTTGGTCAGAGTCATGAACCTTTATCTTTCTCTCCTCCACCACAATCATCTGTTGAGAACAGAAACCATTGGATTTTAAAACATGAAGAATTGAGGAATAAAGGTGGATTGACAGGAGGTCCATTGGGCGCCCAAGATGGCAGTGCCTGTGCTCGGCAGAGGCCACGAGGGGTTGTAGACTCCAGGGGAGCAGGGCACGAGTAACGGGGAGAACACCCGCCCCCCCACATCGAGAAGGAGAATTCGAGGAGACGACCCTAGGATGGTAACCATGTTGGCAGACCAGCGAAGGGCTCTATGGCTGAAGGACACATACCAAGCCACAAACGGCTGGCAACTTGTGAGCAAAGAACCCACATGGGCCACAACTGGCAGGCATTGGAACCAGGATGCTAAGGGTAAGGCTCCCAAAGGGCCCTGAAAGCTTCCCCATTGCGTCCAAGGTTTGCATCTGGGCTCAGATTCCTGAAGGTTTGAACTGAACTGGAGTCTGGGGCTGCGGGGGCTGGAGGCGAATCATGGACGCTCAGTGACTCTGAGGGGATTCTCTCTTTTGCTTCTCTTTCACTGACTGTAAGGGGTGCCAGGCAATGCTAATGGCCAATCTTTGTCTGCCTTACAGCAGCCTAGAGGCAATTTGGGTAATATTACTTTTCTATTTTATTACATGACAATGCAGTAAAAGTCCAAAAATCCGGATGTTAGAAATCCGGTCCAACCAAGAATCTGGATTTCTCAACGACTCTCAGCTTTTGTGAGCTTGCGTGCATACGGGCGGGCATTGCATGAGGACATTGCGTGCATGCGTTAACACCACAAATGTACTGCCTGAGAATCTGGAAAATCCTGCCCGACCCAATCCCTGAGTAGACCGGATTTTAGGACTTTTACTGTAAATAATATCTGATCTGATTTAGAGAAAAATCCATGAATGTGTTTCCCGGTAGACAAAGCTCAAACAGCTTCCGTCTGCGAGGAAATAGAGCAACTAATTTAAAAGGGCAAGTTCCAATAAATAATACGATGATCACAATTAGGTTACATCAATGAGTGATCCCATCTCATCAGAGAAAACACCTTCATCGATTTCCAGATGCACTTGATTCTGTATGTACACCCACGGAAAGTTAAAGATAGAGCTTCCATAATCTAAAAACAGGTTCCACTACATAGGGGAGGGCTCCAACAGTGCTCCCTCACCCTCACCCCCAAAGCTGGAGAGCTCCCTCACCTCCCAACACTGGGGTGTTCCATCAACTTCCCCCAATGCTGGAGTGCTCCCTCACCCTTCCCCCCCCAAAGATGGAGAGCTCCCTCACCCTCCTCCCAACACTGGGGTGTTCCCTCACCTTCCCCCAATGCTGGAGTGCTCCCTCACCCTCCCCCCCAATGCTGGAGTGCTCCCTCACCCTCCCCCCCAATGCTGGAGTGCTCCCTCACCCTCCCCCCCAATGCTGGAGTGCTCCCTCACCCTCCCCCCCAATGCTGGAGTGCTCCCTCACCCTCCCCCCCAATGCTGGAGTGCTCCCTCACCCTCCCCCCCAATGCTGGAGTGCTCCCTCACCCTCCCCCCCCAATGCTGGAGTGCTCCCTCACCCTCCCCCCCAATGCTGGAGTGCTCCCTCACCCTCACCCCCAATGCTGGAGTGCTCTCTCACCTTTACCCCCTTCAGTGCTGAGGGGCTCCCTCACCCTTCCAAAACTCAGGGGTGCTCTGACACTCTCCAAACACCCAAGGGTGTTTCATCACCTTCCCCCCCAATGCTGTGTGGATCTTCACCCTCTCCAGTACTGCTTGAGGATCCCTCATCCCCACCAGCACTGCAGGGACTCCCTCACCCTCCTCCAGCAGCACGGGTCTCCCTCAGAAGTGCACTGGGAATCTGGCCTTGTGGGTCCAGAGTCTACTGACCCCTAACTCAGATGAGTGAGTGCTACATCGTTTCCTGGGATGTGGGCCGGGGTATGCTGACACAATGGGAGATACCAGCGATGACCCATGAACACTCAGTGATGGGTGCATGTTTTATATAAACCTCCATATACCGGTAATTCGGCTTGTCGAGATAATGCAGACAGAGTATGCCCATTAACCCCATTCCCCACTCATTTCCCTCCAACATTCCCTCTCCCATGCCCATAATTCTCACCAGGGATCATTTACAATGGGCACCCCATCAAGCAGTCCACATGATTTTGGAACGTGTGGGGTAAGACATTTCGACACATACATATAGTACGGTATCAAGCCCTTCTGGCCCATGAACCCGTGCCACCCAATTCACCTACAACCCCTGGAACTCTTTGGAAGGTGGGAGGAAACAAGAGCACCCAGAGGAAACCCACACTGACACAGGGAGAACATACAAACTCCTTCCATACTGTGGTGGATTCAAACCCCGGTCATTAGCACTGTAACAGTGTCACATTAACCGTGCCGCCCATATGGAACTGGAGCACCTGGGAAACCAGACAGGAGTGGGGCTCGGGCTCGAGGAAGCAGGTGTACAAGCCGAAGAGACAGGAAGCAGCAAAGGATCTTACGGTGGCACCACCCAGCTGAGAGGGTGGGCAATCTGTCCCACGGTGCCTGGAGACAGTGGGTAGAAAGCAGTGAGCTCTGATGGGTGTCGAACCCGAGGAAGGCCTACAAGAACAAGAGAGAGGGGAGGAAAATCAGATGGTGGCCAGGAACAACGCAACGACTGGAGACAGAACAGATGACTCACCGGTTTTGGGATCGAGGTCCGGGGACATATGAGGGGAGGAGTTTCCCGGTGAGAAGTGCTCATTGCCGTAGGTGACAAGTGGAGTAAGGGGGTGCATCTGGTGAGGATGCTGCACCAGTGGCAAACCAGCGGCCTGTGGGAGACGGAGACAGACAGAAAATGGTCGGCAAAATCTCCCTGCCAGTCCAACCACCAGAATCTGCACTCCCCCCACCCCCCCAAATCACCTCCATCACTCACCCTCCGCCCCACCCTACTCTCTCAGAATTCAGGGAACATGAAGATCATGTCAAACACAAAGACAGGAGGGAAGTCGGAAGCTTGGGCAGAACCCAAAAAGTAGTAAAAAATGATTTGCAAGCAAGGAATGAAAGATTCGCAAGGAAGGAAACACTGGGGTACAGGGTAAAAACAGGCAGATGTTTCTATGGATATTTTTAAAAGTTGAATGTTGACCCTATTAGATAGGAGGGGTCTGGGAAAGTATTTCTGAAAAGCAAGGCAGTAGTACGTGAATTAAACTGTTATCTTGCATCTGGCTTTATTTTAATGAATAGAATTTATTACTTAAATTAAAAAGGGTGAATTGGTGGATATACCATGTCTGGACTTCCAGAAGGCATTTGTTCAGGTATCTGGTCATTTGGTCAAGGTAGGGAACCCAAAATTAGAATGCATAGGTCAAGTTATAGAAGCAAGGAATAAGAGATACTGTGGGTAGATAGGAACACAGAGTTGGAGTTACTTTCAAATCAGCCATGATCTTATTGAATGGTGCAGCAGAATAGAAAAGCAGAATGGCCAATTACTGCTCCTGGTTCACACATCTATTGATTATCAGCTTCGCCGGCATCTCAGGTGATGGAGGGAGTGGAGTGCCTTGACATCACCTGAACCATGGGCTCCACCTTCATGGTTCCACACACATGTTCTGGAGTCCCTCAGCCAGAGGGCATCAGGTATAGGGAAAAGTAGCTCACGCAAAGGACCATTTGGAGAAGATCCGAGGAAGATTCTTTTCAGCCAAAGGCTGGTGGAATCAGGGACACAATGTGGTGGGGGAGGCAGAGGTGACCAGGAAGGATCTAGATGAACACATGAACTGACAAAGCACCGAATTCTGCAGAGCGTGGGGTAAACAAGACATGTCTGGATAAGAGGCAAGTAATGAGAGCGCGAGATCTACAAAGGGTTCAGCCAGCTATTTTCCCAAAGGAATCGGCACTGTTTGTATTCTGGAGAATCTGAGCTGCCCCCACCCTTCCCCCTTCCCAAGGCCACCCTCCTCCTCTTGATTGGGTCGGACTGAGTCTGGTCCAACCAAACTGTTACCTGTGAGAGCCTCAAGACGAAAGAGCACAGCAGCGATGACACAGTCTCACAGCTCCCTTCCCCCCTCACCCTGCCCCCTTCCCCCCTCACCCTGCCCCCTTCCCCCCTCACCCTGCCCCCTTCCCCACCTCTCTCCAGAGAGGCCAATGCCAACACTGCTCCAGGTAACTCCCATCATACTCACAACGTGCACAGGAGATGGGGAGTCTTTCAGTGAGCCTGTCGGCTGAATGTCCAACAGGGGCCATCTCATGTGCAGGTACTGCAGGAAATTGAAGATTGAATAAAATGTTAGCCTAGCGGTCAGCGCAATGCTGTTACAGCGCCAGCGATCGGGACCGGGGTTCGAATCCCATGCTGTCTGAAAGGAGTTTGTATGTTTTCCCCGAAGGCTCCAGTTTTCTCCCACCCTTCAAAACGTACCGGGGGTTGTAGGTGAATAGGATGGCATGGACTCGTGAGCTGAAAGGGCCTGTTACCATGCTATATGTCTACATTTAATTTCAAAAATGCAATTTTTCAGGATTATGCACAGAATCCCACTTCCCACTTGTATTGAGGTTCCAGCCGACAAGCATGTCCAATTACACACTGAATGTCAATGGAACATGGGAGGAAACCCACGGGGAGAACGTACAAACACCTTACAGACAGCGCCGGATTCAAATCCCCAGTCGCTGGTGCTGCAACAGCGCTCTCTTCTCAAGAGGGTGAAACCACGCAACAGACTTCACTGCACCCATCACATCACGCTCCTGAGCGAACCTCATAACCCCTCATTGGAAATAGTTGAAGAACCTTAGCCTCATAGACATTTCCACCCACCTTCCCATCCCGTAACATCCCTCTGACCAGGTTATCCCTGTGAATAATTCAGGCCCAAACCCCATACCATGATCCTACTACATTCAAATTCAAATTTATTGTCACCTGATTGCAAAAGTACAACCCGATGAAATAGCGTTCTCCAGTCCTCAGTGCAAAACATGCAGACACATCCAGACATAACTCACACATACAGGCATGCAATACATACTGTATGTAGGAGAATATACATCTATAAAAGTAAATATCCCTATAAAAGTAGAATCTCAGATGGTAAGTATGAGCAGTTCCTTTGGTCGTTCAGCATTCTCACTGCCTGTGGGAAGAAGCTGTTCCTCAGCCTAGAGGTGCTGGCTCTGATCCTCCTGTATCTCTCCCCCGATGGGCGCAGCTGAAAGATACTGTAAGCAGGATGGCAGGGGTCCTCTCTATTCCCCACACCTGCCCCTACTGTAACCCCACACCTCAATCACTCCCAACACCCCCACCTCTTTAGATAGAATGTGTATAACATGACTAGGGTCAGGATCTTTGTCCCATGTTGGGGGAGGAGGGTACAGGGTTAAGGAGAGGAGTTTAAGTTTAGGGTCACGTTGTACGCAAGGAGATTTTAAAGGGATCGGAGGGGAGAGTTTTCTTCTACAGAGGATGATTGAGAACTGGAAACTCGCAGGTGATTAAATCAAATCCACCACGACATTCAGGAGGTATTTAGACAGGCTCTGAAAGAGGGAAACCCCTGAGGGTTACAGGCTTAACACAGATACGATGGGCTGAGAGGACCTGGACAAACAAGTCAGGAGAAGGTGGGTTCAAGGGCTGTTTGTACCACCACGGACCTAACTCTTTCTCCATCCTCAATGGGTTTGTCATGAGTTGGGAGAGTGGTGGATAGCATTGAAGGTTATCATAGAATATAGACAGGATGCAGAGTTGAGTGGAAAAGTGGCAGACGGGAGTTCAATACTGAGTGTGAGGAGATGCATTTTGGTAGGAGAAACGAAGGCAGAGTAAAAAGTAAAACATGAAAATCTGTAGACACAGGGAGTTTCCAGTTCTCAATCATCCTCTGTAGAAGAAAACTCTCCCCACCAATCCCTTTTTAATCTCCTTGTGTACAATGTGACCCTAAACTAAACCACAACGCTGGAGAAACTCAGCTGGTCAAACGGTGTCCTTTATACAGCAACGGTAAAAATACAAAACCAACATTTCAGGGTTGTGCCCTCTATCAAGGTATGGAAAAATGTTGGCAAGCATCCGAACAAAGGAGTTGGGGGTGGGGGGGGGGGGGGGGGTGGGAAATCGCAAAGGCAGGAGGTGATAGGTGGAGAAGGGAAGGGACAGCAGATACCAAGGGGAGGAGGGATGGCTAGGTGAAAGGGGGAGGGAAGGGAGAATTGGACAGGGGGAGGGGAAAGGAAGGGGGTGGTGGAGAGGAGAGCATGTTGGCAGAAACTGGAAAAGTCGATGTTAAAGCCATCTGGCTGGAGAGCCAGAAGGAAAATCAGGCGTTGTTCCTCCAATTTGTGGGTGGTCTTGGTGGGATGAGCCATGGACAGATGTGTGAGTGTGGGAAATGGGTGGCTACAGGGAGGTCTCTGTCTCTGGTGTTGACGGAGTGAAGGTGCTTGGCGAAGCGATCTCCCAGTCTGCACCCAGTCTCTCCAATGTAGAGAAGGTTACAAAGGGAGCACCGGATGCAGTAAATCAGTCCTTCGGATACACACGTGAAGTGTTGCTTCACCTGAAAGGCCTGTTTCGGGCCCTGGACCATGGGAAAAAGGAGCTGTGGGCGCAAGTGTGGCACCTTCTGCAGCCACAATGGAAGGTGACCGGAGGGAGGGGAGGGTGGGAAAGGATGTATGAGGGAGTCACAGAGGGAGTGGTCCCTATGGAAGGCAGAATGGGGAAGAGAAGGGAAGATGTCTCAGGTGGTGGGATCCTGTAGTTAAGTGCTGGAAATTCTGGAGGATAATTGTTGGATCCAGAGGCTGATGGGGTGGTAGGTGAGGAATTCTATGTTTGTTGCATCAAGGTTCAGGGCAGATGAGCGGGAAATGGACATGCAGGTGAGGGCTCAGTTGATTGATGGTGGTGGAGGGGAAGCCTTTTTTGTTGGAGAAGACAGAGATTTCAGAAGATCTGGACTGAGGAAGACGTCATCTTGGAAACAGATGAGGCAAAGCCAGAGAAATTGAGAGAAGGGAATGGAATCCTTGCAGGAGACAGGGTGTAAGGACGTGTAGTCCAGGTAGTTGTGGGAGTTGGAAGGCTTGTAGTATAAGTCTGTGGAAAATTTTGTCTCCCGAAATGGAGACAGAGAGATCCAGGAAGGGGAGAGCGTTATTGGAGATGGACCAGATGAGTTTGAGATTGGGGTGGAAGTTGGCCAAGAAGTGGATGAAGTTGACAAGCTTATCGTGGGTGCATGAGGCAGCCTCGATGTTGTCGTTGATATAGCGGATGAAGAGTTGAGGGGGGTCTTGTCTGTGCAGGTTTGCAGCATGGATTGTTCCACAAAACCCACAAATAGGCAGATGTAGCTGAGACCCATGTGGCTACCCACACCTGCTCCTTTGATTTGAAGAAAGTGGAATGAGTTAAAGGAGAAGGTGTTTAAAGTGAGGACAAGTTCTGCCAGGCAGAGGAGGGTAGTGGTAGAGAGTGACTGGTCAGGTCTCTGGTCCAGAAAGAGCCTAAGTAGGGAATGGAGGTATAATGGGATTGGACGTCCATCATGAAGAGGAGGTGGTCCAGTTCAGAATTTGAAGTCACTGAATTGATGGAAGGAATGTGAGATATCGCATATGTGGATGGGGAGGGATTGGACCGGTGTTGGGGGTAGGGAAGATAGAGTCATGGTAAGATGAAACTAGTTCGGTGGGGCAAGAACAGGCAGAAACAATGGTTAAGTTTGTGTATCTTGGATAGAAGGTAAAAACACAGACAAGACCCCTCAACTCTTCCTCCAGTATACCAATGACTACATCAAGATTGCCCCATGCACCGCAATGAGCTTGCCAACTTCATCCATTTTGCGGCCAACTTCCACCACGACCTCAAACTCAACTGGTCCATCTCAGCAATACTCTCCCCTTCCTGGATCTCTCAGTCTCCATCTCTGGAGACAAGTTTCCACCAACATAGAGTACAAACCCTCTAACTCTCACAACTACCTTGACTACACCTCCTCACACCCTGTCCCCTGCAAGGATTCTATTCCCTTCTTTCAATATCTCTGTCTCCACCACATCTGTCCCCAAGAGGAGGTCTTCTGGTCCAGATCTTCCAAAATGCCTGCCTACTTCCACAAATATGGCTTCCCCTCCACACCATCAACTCAGCCCTCACTCACATCTCTATTTCCACCCCCTCTGCCCCCAGATGCAACAAAATAGAATCCCCTTTATCCTCACCTACCACCCCACAAGCCTTCATGCGCAAAACATTATACTCCAAAATTTCCAGCACTTATCAACAGGATCCCACTACCAGACACATTTTCCCCTCTCTGCCTTCCAAAGGGACCGCTCCCTCTGTGACTCCCTCCCCACTCAAATGTGCACTCATCCCTCCCCACCAATCGCCCACCCGCTATGGCACCTTCCCTTGTGGCCACACTTGCGCCCGCACCTCCTCCCTCCAGGGCCCAAAACAAGTCTTTCAAGTGAAGCCACACTTCATTTGTGTCCCCACAGGACTAATTTACTGCATCTAGTGCTCCCTTTATGGCCATCTCGACATTGGAGCAGATTGGGAGATCGCTTCACTGAGCACATTTGCTCTGTCTGAACCAGTGACAGGGAACTCCCAGTATCCAACCATGACAGTTCTGTGTCACAGTCCCACACTCACATGTCTGTCCATGGCCTTGTGTATTAACCCCTCAGACCACTGCAAATTGATGGAACAACACCTGATTTTCTGTCTGGACTCTCTCCAGGTTTCTGCCAACCTGTTCTCCCCTTCCCCCTCCCCTTTACAATTCTCCTCCCTCCCTCTCGCCCTTCACGCAGCCATCCCTTCTCCCCTTGATCGCCGCTGTTCCCCTCCCTTCTCCACCTATCACCTCCTGCCTTTGCGACCACACTTCCTCCCCCCCTACTCTTTTAATCGGATGCCTGTTGACTTTTTTCCACACCTTGATGAATGGTTCAAGCCCGAAACTTTGGTTCTGTATTTTTACCTTTGCTGCATAAAGGACACTGTTTGACCTGCCAAGTTTCTCCAACGTTGTGTTGTTAATTGAAGGCAGAGTACATGGTTAACAGTGGAACAGAGGGACCTTGGGGCCCAAATCCATACATCTCTTTTTTTCTTTTAAATTAAAAAAAAATTTAATACAACTATATACATATGTATCTATCTATCTATCTCACACACACAAACCACATATTATATATAGTTTAGATAATAATTAATTATATGGCCTTTCCATAATATCTCCTAGTCACCAGGAAATAAATGGTAAAGAATCGAGTCTTGGCTCTCGGACGGAAGCCCCCAGAGCCCCCCCCCCCCCCCCCGGCTTAAGTCATCAAATGATGATCATCGTCCATCAACGGCCCCAGATCTTGTCCAATTCAACCTTGATTTCTTTAACATTGGATCTAATTTTCTCCCAACTCAAGCAAGACATAAAATCCAGAGCATTCAAGTTGGTGCTGACTTTCCATTGTATCAAAATCGCTTGTCTGGCCATCAATGAAGTCAAAGCTACTCTTCTTTTTAGAGTTGAATTGAAGGAAATCCTCTCTTCTAGAGAATAACCAAACAAAGGTATAAAAGGACATGGTCAAATCCATACATCTCTCAAGGTCGCTGCACAGGTTGATAGGAGAGTTAAGAAAGCCTATGGGATGCTGGGCTTTATAAGTTGGGGATTGAGTTCAAGAGTAGAGAGGTCATGTTGCAACTCTTCAAATCTGTGGTGAGACCACACTTGGAATATTGTGTTCAGTTCTGGCCACCTCATTATAGGAAGGATGTGGAAGCTAAGGAAAGGGTGCAGAGGAGATTTACCAGGATGTTACCTGGTTTAGAAAAGAAGTTTAATGGGGCAAGGTTAGCAGAGCTTGGACTTTTCTCTTTGGAGCAAAGAAGGATGAGAGGAGACTCAATAGAGGTCTACAAGATTCTGAGAGGCAGAGATTAGGTGACCAGCCAGCACCTTTTCCCCAGGGCAGGATCAGCAAACACCAGGGGACAAGTTTAGGAGAGACATTGGCGGCAAGATTTTTAGAGAGTTGTGGGGGCCTGGAATGCCTTGCCAGAGATGGTGGTGGAGGCTGAAACATTGGGGGCATTTAGAGACATTTAGACAAACAGACGGATGAAAGAAAAATAGAGGGTTACGGGGTAGGGAGGGTTTATATATAGGTAGACCCAACATCGAGGGCCGAAGAGGCTGTACTGTGTTGTAATTTGTTTTACTGAATTTGCTCACACCCTGAACTCACAGAAGAATCATCCCCTATCCAAGTCACCCCCACCTTGTGATCTTGCTCCTCCCTGCCTCTGCCTTCTCCAGTCCACAAACTGCCCACCCCAAGTTTTCAAACCAACCGTTCTAACTGCTCCTTGCCACTTGGTGAGAAACTTTGTCAAATCATGGCAAGTCAGTGAACGTCAGAGCAGCAGCAGATGTCCAGAATCCTCCAACTTCAGTCACAAGCCCCTGAACCCAGTGCTGACCAGTTTGTTTCCCACTAACGCCAGGAGAAAATTCACCCCGAGGCCCTTTTCACAAACGTTGCAATTTGTTCAGAGCGGCGGGGAATGGGGAGGAGGGGGGGAGTCAGAGGCGTGGAGGCAGGGGGGCCAAGGAGGGAGAGGTGGGGCGGGAGGAGGGGGTGCAGCTGAGGTCCAGAACAAAAGGCTGTGAGGCCCAGCTTGGGGTGGGTCGATTGCGATGGGAGAATGAGGCAGGGAGAGATCCGGCTACTGAAAAGACACACACACACACACACACTTTCTCTCATATACACACTCACAGACATATACAAATCACACACACACACACACACACTCACTCACTCACACACACGCACACAGACACCGATAGGCACACAGAGCCGCCGAGGGAGGCGCGCGGAAAGTTGGGGAAAGTTTGCCGAAGTTTCGGCACTCACCGTGCGCGGCCCCGCGGACAGGCCTTGGGGCACCGGCAGCTCCGGGATCAGCAGCAGCGGGAAGGTGGCGGCCGGGAACAGCCCTCCATCTCGGCCCTGGACTGCAGGGGGAGAAAGGCGGCGATCGGCGACAGTCAGTGGGGAGACAGAGGTCGGGGAAAGGGGGTCACAGATCCAGTGAAGGGGGATCCAGTCGGAGAGAGGGACCGAGTCGAGGGGAATTCAGCGATCGTGGAGGGGAGGGAGAGATCGAGTGGGGGGGGGGGAGAGACCGTGATCTAGTGGAGGTATAAGGGATTTAGTGGAAGGGGCAGGGATCCAGTGGCGGGATTGAACTCATGGAGAGGTCCAGGGATCCAGTGTAGAGGACAGTGATCCAGTGGTGGGGAGACAACGATCCAACAGAGGGGTGGTGATCCCGTGGGTGGAGCAGGATTCACTCGGTTGGGAGAGGGATCCAGTGGAGGGGGCGATGTATCCAGTGAAGCAGGGGTGAGAGCGATCCATTGGCGGGGGGCAGCCATCCAGTGCGGGAGGTGGTGATCTGGTGGCGGGGGAGACAGGAGTGCAGTGGAGATGGAAGCCGTGGATCGGCAGTAGAGGTCGGCGAGGATGCTGTGGAGGGGGCAGGTGTCCAGTGGATGGGGGTGGGGATCCAGTGAAGGGAATCGGCCATCCAGTGGAGGTCAGCGATCTAGTGGCGGGGAAGACGGGATCCAGGGGAGGGGGCAATCGGGGATCTAGTGGAGGGGGAAGAGGTGGTCCAGTGGGGGGGAGGAGACCAGTGGAGGGGCACGAGGATCCAGTGGGGGAAGGAGACGAGTGGAGGACGACAATCCAGTGGAGGGAGAGACGAGGATCCAGTGGAGGGGGTCCAGTGGCGAGGTGAGACCACCATCCAGCGGAGGGGATCAGACTCACTCACCCTCGTCCTCTCGCTCCCGGCGCTTCCCCACCAACCCCTTGGGCTCGGCTCTGCGCTCCGCCTGCAACACACGAGAGGCCGGGTCAGTGCGGGTCGGGAGCCCGGGAGGGGGAGGGAGGGAGAGGGGGGGGGGCGGCCGGGGCTCCACGACTCACCTGGGTCCCGGGCGGCCGGCCGCCGTTCTCCGGCCCCTCGGTCTCCCGCAGCAGCGACGATTTGACCTCGGCCAAGTCCCGCTCGCCCTCCTGCTCGCCCTCGTCCTTGAAGCGGATCAGCTCGTCGCTCGCCCCCAGCTCCCCGCCGCCGCTCAGCGGCATCTTCCCGCCCGCTCCCCCCGCTCTGACTGCCAGCTGCCTCTGGGCCCCCGCCGCCAATCATTGGCCGGGGCCTGCCCGTGGCCCCGCCTCCTCCCCGAATCCCCGCCCCCTGAAGCCCCGTCTCCTTCAGGGAGCATCGCCCCCAGGAACTGCTCCGTGGTCTTTACTCAGGGATGTGCATGCACAGTGGGCTGGCGACTTCCCCAGAAAACAGTGCACACTCTGCAAACTTCCACCAACTTTGCAGCAGTAAAAACACAAAGCTGGAGAAACTCAGCAGGTCAAATCGTGGAAAAACACGACGCTGGAGAAACTCCAGCAGGTCAAACAGTGTCCTTTATGTAGCAAAAAAACATCACTAACATTTCGGGCTTGAGCCCTTCACCAAGGACTGAACAAAATATAGCAGCTGCCCGAACCACCATATCCTGATGAAGGACTCGAGCCCAAAATGCTGGCGATGAATCTGTATCTTTGCGATTGAAAGGGCCCTGTTTGGCCTGCTGAGTTTCTCCAACATTGTGTTTTTACAGAAGCAGTAGACATCCTTAGATCTGAGTAAACCTCTACATGAGCTGGTCATCGAGGAAATGAGTTAGAGCGATCAGAGAGTGAATGATCTTAACATTTCCCATAACTTAAACAATGCCCTTTGGGAATCTTTGGCCTGTGACTGATTTAACGGGCATTCAGGATCATTTTGTGACTTTTCGGGCACCTGCCGACATTCTTCCACACCTTGATGAAGGCCTCAAGCCCGAAATGTTGGTTCTGTATCTTTATCTTTGCTCTATAAAGTACACTGTTTGACCTGCTGAGTTTCTCCAGCATTTTTTACTTCAGTCACAGTGTCTGCAGACTTTCGGGCTTTACTCAGACCATCTTAGCAGCAACTCCCAGTTCTCACAATCAGAATGTCATGAATATGACATAATATTCATTGTTTAGCAGTAGGAACACAGTGCAAACATTTTTATAAACCACCTTCCAAAACAAATAAAATAAATAGTGCAAGAAAAAAGTTCTTTGATTATTCAGGGATCTGATGGGGGGGTGGGGAAGAAGCTGTCCTTGTTCCACTTAGTGCTCGTCTTCAGGCTCCTGTACCTTTTCCCTGATGATAGCAGAATGAAGAGGGCATGGCCTGTGTGGTGGGGGAGGCGACTTTTTTAATATAGATGTCCTCGATGGAGTGAAGTCCATCGATGGAGTGCCTGTGATGTTGCAAGCCCAGGTTAACAACCCTCTGGAATTTATTCTTATCCTGAGCATTGGCGCCTCCTTGATGCAACCAGACAGAATCTCCGAGCTGAAACATTAAAAATACAATGCTGAAGAAACTCAGCAAGTCAAACAGTGTCCTTTATGTAACAAAGGTAAAGATGGAGAACTGATGTTTCAGGATTGGTATCCTGAATCAGGGTATGGAAAAATGTTGGCAGGCTCCTGAACAGAAGAGTAAGGGGGGGGAAGATGTGATCGCAAAGGCTGGAGTTGATAGGTGGAGAAGGGAGGGAGGGGACAGCAGTGATCAAGGGGAGGAGGGATGGCTTGGTGAAGCGAAGGGGGAAGAGGAGAGCAGGTTAGCAGAAACCAGAAAAGTCGATGTTAATGCCATCTGGCTGGAGAGAGCCCAGATGGAAAATCAGGCAGTGTTCCTCCAATTTGCGGGTGGTCTTGGTGGGCTAGTACATAAGGCCAATACCAGACATGTGAGTGTGGGAGTGTAACACAGAACTGAAATGGTTGGCTACAGGGAGGTCTCTGGCACACACTACCCAGTAATCTCACCTGGGTTCCAGGAGGGCTACCCGGGTACTGCAACTTGCTTCAAATTTGAAAGCGCAAGCTCTGTGGTTTAATGCTGGCTGACTATGTATTCCCTGCCTCTTCAGAAGGCTGGAGAGACTGGGCAAGTCAAGTCAAGTTTATTGTCAGCCGATTGTACAAGTACAACCTGATAAAACACTATTCTCCGGTCCTCAGTGCAAAGCACACAGACACACAACCAGACATAACACACATACAGACACACAATACATATGCGAGACAAGTATTCATATATCCAAATAAATTTTTTTTGCGAATGTGAGCATCTTGGATTCACAGAGTGATGTCCTACATCTGTACAAAGGCAGCTGGTTCAGTTGGAAGGCATTTCATCGAAATTTTATACATCTGTCAACATTCTTCCACTACAAGCAAATAATCTATTGCTGATATGTCATTTTACAGGTGAAACACAAAAGTCTGCAGACATAGTGAAAACACACTGAGATGCTGGAAGAACTTTTCTGGTCTCACAGTGTCCATAGGAGGTAACTGACCAATCTCTTGGGTTTGAGCCCTTCTTCAAGGTACGAGCTCGGTTCTCACCTCTCATCTTTATTATATCCACACCTCTTGTTGGTGTGAACTCCTCCCCTGGCCAGTCGTCAATCTTTATTCTTGCTTATACTTTGAAGAAGAGCTCAGGCCCGAAACGTTGGTTATGTATACCACCTACGGATGCTGCAAGACCGGCTGAGTTCCTCCTGTTTTCCTGCATGATTTTGTCATGGTGCAGGTATTCAAGATGTGCTGAGACTGCAGTATAGTATGCAGTTCTAGTTGCCGTGTTGTGGGAAGTGTGTGATTGACCTCGGGAGGGCACAGAGGAAGTTAATGAGGTTGCATGTGATCCCACCGCCAGACACATATTCCCCTCTCCATGGCCTTGTGTACTAGCCCACCCTGATTGGAAGAACAACACTTTATTTTCTGTTGGGCAAATGGGATGAACATTGACTTTACTGCTTTCCATTAAACCAGCTCGCCTTCCCCCCTCCCCTTTTCTTGTCTTTTCAGTTCCTCCACCCACCCACCCAGCCATCCCCCCTCTCCATCATGGCTGCTGTCCCCTCCCTCCTTTCTCCTCTTATCATCTCTTGCCTTTGCCACCCTTTCCCCCTCCTCATTTCCCCCCACCCTCACTCAATCAGGGACTCATTTAAAGACTCTTTTACTTTTGTACTTTTTCTCAGATTTCAGATTTATTGTGAGAGTCCATACATGACATCACATACAACCCTGAGATTCCTTTTTCCTGCCGGCCAGGCATAATGACCACTAATTTGTCATGCAGAAAATAAAATGCACACAATGTGAACATGTAAACAAACAAAGAACTGTAAACAGATAATGAATATAAACAAATTGACTGTGCAATACAGAGAGAACAAAAAGAAAATCAATAAAGTTCACAAGTAAGAGTCCTTAATAAGTCTCTGATTGAGTTTGTGGTTGAGGAGTCTGATGGTGGAGGGGGAGCAGCTGGTCCTGAACCTGGTGGGGCGAGTCTTGTGGCACCAATACCTCTTTACTGATGGCAGCAGCGAGAACAGAGAGTGTGCAGTGTGGTGTGAGTCTTTGATGGTCACTGCTGCTCTTGACGGTAGTGTTCCCTGTAAATGTTCTCAATAGTGGGGAGAGTTTTGCCTGTGATGACCTGGAATGTGTCCACTATCTTTTGGAGGGCTTTATGCTCAGGGGTATTAGTGTTCTCATACCAGACCATGATGAAGCTGGTCAGCTCACTTTCCACCACACCCCTGTAGAAATTTGCCAGGGTTTCTGGTGTCATGACAAACCTCCGCAAACTCCTGAGGAAGTCAAGGCGCTGATGTGCTTTTTTTCTTCATGAGGTCATTGGTGTGTTGGGACCATGAAATATCCTCCAAGATGTGCTCACCCTCTCCACATCTGATCTCCCAATGATCACTGGATCGGACATCTCTGGCTTTCCCTTCCTATAGTCAACAATCAGCTTCTTGGTTTTGGGGACATTGAATGTGAGCACCATTCAGCCAAGTTTTCAGTCTCCATCCTGTACGCTGACTCATCCCCATCCTTTATTCAACCCACTACTGTGGTATAACTGGCAAATTTGTAGATGGTTATTGTCGTACTGAGTAACACAGTTATAGGCGTAAAGTGAATAGAGCAGGTGGTCGGCTATACTTTGTGAGGTGTTTGAGGAGTTTCGTTATGTCACCGGAGACTCTCGAAAACTTCTACAGGTGGACTGTGGAGAGTGTTCTGGCAGGTTGCATCACTGTCTGCTACAGAGGCGCCAACTCTTAGGACAAGAATAAATTCCAGAGGGTTGTTAACTCGGCCTGCGACATCACAGGCACCAGATTTCACTCCATCGAGGACATCTACATGAGGCAGTGTCTTAAAAAAAGCAGCCTCTATCCTCAAAGACCCTCCACCCAGGCCATGACCTCTTCACTCTGCTACCATTGGGGAAAAGGTACAGGAGCCTGAAGACCAGCCCTCAGCGGCACAAGGACAGCTTCTTCCCCACTGCCGTCAGATTCATGAATAATCAATGAACCAAAGATACTGCCTTACTTTTCGTGCACTATAATTTTTACTTTTTATAGTAATGTTGTCAGACGTTTATAATATGAACGTTTGCACTGTGACGCTGCCGCAAAACATTGAACTTCATGACTTGTCCATGACAATAAATCCTGATTCTATAAATCCTGATTCATAACAATAAGTCCTGATTCTGGTTCTGAGTTTTTGCTATTGCAGTTAACATTTCTTTATTTGTTTACATGTATGCTTATCTTCTTTAGTACAGGTTTCTGCACCACCAATAAGTGGTAATTCTTTCCCCCACAGGGAAAAAATCCTCAGGAAAGTTCTCTGAAAATAAACCTGAACTTTGTCTTTGAGGTCTGGATGCAGGTATCAGCCAAGCCACGGATAAAACCAAGAACAAGCTTGAGTGCAGAGTCGGACCTGGGCACTAAAACTACCAGATCCTTTCCCAGAGAAAGATCAATGCTCCAGCCAAGACATGGCCCCAGGTGACTTCAGACTTCACACAGGCAGTGTCTAAGGCTAAACACATGTTTGACCTGGCAGCAGGACACACTGTCCCAGATGAGGAGACTCATTCTCACTTTGCTAACTCTAATTCTTCAATCCAAATATACCCTCCCCCCTTGTCATTTGAACAACAGGCATTGATTAGTGAGACCTCTAAATCCCATCGGCACAAAGGCCCTCTTCTCCTGCCAGGGCCACAGGAGGCCACAAAACTAATCCTTCACCTCCCAATTACTGCACACCCTGAGAGGCCGATCATTGTATTCATGCAAGTAGCTAACTAACTACCCCTCCCCCTCAACAAGCACACTCCTCACCGTTCAAGAGTAACAGCAACATGAGTGACAAAGCAAGATCTGAATTCCAGGCAAAGAGGTTTTCTGCAGAAATACAGCAAGGGCAGCTGGAAGTTACAGAGTACTAGAGTGAGGTCTATCAGTGTTACAGTGAGGGGTGTGGGGTCTATCAGTGTTACAGTGAGGGGTGTGGGTCTATCAGTGTGTTACAGTGAGGGGTGTGGGGTCTATCAGTGTTACAGTGAGGAGTGTGGGGTCTATCAGTGTTACAGTGTGGGGTGTGGGGTCTATCAGTGTTACAGTGAGGGGTGTGGGGTCTATCAGTGTTACAGTGAGGAGTGTGGGGTCTATCAGTGTTACAGTGTGGGGTGTGGGGTCTATCAGTGTTACAGTGAGGGGTGTGGGGTCTATCAGTGTTACAGTGAGGGGTGTGGGGTCTATCAGTGTTACAGTGTGGGGTGTGGGGTCTATCAGTGTTACAGTGAGGGGTGTGGGGTCTATCAGTGTTACAGTGAGGGGTGTGGGGTCTATCAGTGTTACAGTGAGGGGTGTGGGGTCTATCAGTGTTACAGTGAGGGGTGTGGGGTCTATCAGTGTTACAGTGAGGGGTGTGGGGTCTATCAGTGTTACAGTGAGGGGTGTGGGGTCTATCAGTGTTACAGTGAGGGGTGTGGGGTCTATCAGTGTTACAGTGTGGGGTCTATCAGTGTTACAGTGAGGGGTGTGGGGTCTATCAGTGTTACAGTGAGGGGTGTGGGGTCTATCAGTGTTACAGTGTGGGGTCTATCAGTGTTACAGTGAGGGGTGTGGGGTCTATCAGTGTTACAGTGAGGGGTGTGGGGTCTATCAGTGTTACAGTGTGGGGTGTGGGGTCTATCAGTGTTACAGTGTGGGGTGTGGGGTCTATCAGTGTGTTACAGTGAGGGGTGTGGGGTCTATCAGTGTTACAGTGAGGAGTGTGGGGTCTATCAGTGTTACAGTGTGGGGTGTGGGGTCTATCAGTGTTACAGTGAGGGGTGTGGGGTCTATCAGTGTTACAGTGAGGGGTGTGGGGTCTATCAGTGTTACAGTGAGGGGTGTGGGGTCTATCAGTGTTACAGTGAGGGGTGTGGGGTCTATCAGTGTTACAGTGAGGAGTGTGGGGTCTATCAGTGTTACAGTGAGGGGTGTGGGGTCTATCAGTGTTACAGTGAGGGGTGTGGGGTCTATCAGTGTTACAGTGAGGGGTGTGGGGTCTATCAGTGTTACAGTGAGGGGTGTGGGGTCTATCAGTGTTACAGTGAGGAGTGTGGGGTCTATCAGTGTTACAGTGAGGGGTGTGGGGTCTATCAGTGTTACAGTGAGGGGTGTGGGGTCTATCAGTGTTACAGTGAGGGGTGTGGGGTCTATCAGTGTTACAGTGAGGGGTGTGGGGTCTATCAGTGTTACAGTGAGGGGTGTGGGGTCTATCAGTGTTACAGTGAGGGGTGTGGGGTCTATCAGTGTTACAGTGAGGGGTGTGGGGTCTATCAGTGTTACAGTGAGGGGTGTGGGGTCTATCAGTGTTACAGTGAGGAGTGTGGGGTCTATCAGTGTTACAGTGAGGGGTGTGGGGTCTATCAGTGTTACAGTGAGGGGTGTGGGGTCTATCAGTGTTACAGTGAGGAGTGTGGGGTCTATCAGTGTTACAGTGAGGGGTGTGGGGTCTATCAGTGTTACAGTGAGGGGTGTGGGGTCTATCAGTGTTACAGTGTGGGGTCTATCAGTGTTACAGTGAGGGGTGTGGGGTCTATCAGTGTTACAGTGAGGGGTGTGGGGTCTATCAGTGTTACAGTGTGGGGTGTGGGGTCTATCAGTGTTACAGTGTGGGGTGTGGGGTCTATCAGTGTTACAGTGTGGGGTGTGGGGTCTATCAGTGTGTTACAGTGAGGGGTGTGGGGTCTATCAGTGTTACAGCGTGGGGTGTGGGGTCTATCAGTGTTACAGTGAGGGGTGTGGGGTCTATCAGTGTTACAGTGAGGGGTGTGGGGTCTATCAGTGTTACAGTGAGGAGTGTGGGGTCTATCAGTGTTACAGTGAGGGGTGTGGGGTCTATCAGTGTTACAGTGAGGGGTGTGGGGTCTATCAGTGTTACAGTGTGGGGTCTATCAGTGTTACAGTGTGGGGTGTGGGGTTTATCAGTGTGTTACAGTGAGGGGTGTGGGGTTTATCAGTGTGTTACAGTGAGGGGTGTGGGGTCTATCAGTGTTACAGTGTGGGGTCTATCAGTGTTACAGTGTGGGGTGTGGGGTTTATCAGTGTGTTACAGTGAGGGGTGTGGGGTCTATCAGTGTGTTACAGTGAGGGGTGTGGGGTCTATCAGTGTGTTACAGTGAGGGGTGTGGGGTCTATCAGTGTTACAGTGTGGGGTCTATCAGTGTTACAGTGTGGGGTCTATCAGTGTTACAGTGAGGGGTGTGGGGTCTATCAGTGTTACAGTGTGGGGTCTATCAGTGTTACAGTGAGGAGTGTGGGGTCTATCAGTGTGTTACAGTGAGGAGTGTGGGGTCTATCAGTGTTACAGTGAGGGGTGTGGGGTTTATCAGTGTGTTACAGTGAGGGGTGTGGGGTCTATCAGTGTGTTACAGTGAGGGGTGTGGGGTCTATCAGTGTTACAGTGAGGGGTGTGGGGTCTATCAGTGTTACAGTGTGGGGTCTATCAGTGTTACAGTGTGGGGTGTGGGGTTTATCAGTGTGTTACAGTGAGGGGTGTGGGGTTTATCAGTGTGTTACAGTGAGGGGTGTGGGGTCTATCAGTGTGTTACAGTGAGGGGTGTGGGGTCTATCAGTGTTACAGTGTGGGGTCTATCAGTGTTACAGTGTGGGGTCTATCAGTGTTACAGTGAGGGGTGTGGGGTCTATCAGTGTTACAGTGAGGGGTGTGGGGTCTATCAGTGTTACAGTGTGGGGTCTATCAGTGTTACAGTGTGGGGTGTGGGGTTTATCAGTGTGTTACAGTGAGGGGTGTGGGGTTTATCAGTGTGTTACAGTGAGGGGTGTGGGGTCTATCAGTGTGTTACAGTGAGGGGTGTGGGGTCTATCAGTGTGTTACAGTGAGGGGTGTGGGGTTTATCAGTGTGTTACAGTGAGGGGTGTGGGGTCTATCAGTGTGTTACAGTGAGGGGTGTGGGGTCTATCAGTGTGTTACAGTGAGGGGTGTGGGGTCTATCAGTGTTACAGTGTGGGGTCTATCAGTGTTACAGTGTGGGGTCTATCAGTGTTACAGTGTGGGGTGTGGGGTTTATCAGTGTGTTACAGTGAGGGGTGTGGGGTTTATCAGTGTGTTACAGTGAGGGGTGTGGGGTCTATCAGTGTGTTACAGTGAGGGGTGTGGGGTCTATCAGTGTTACAGTGTGGGGTCTATCAGTGTTACAGTGTGGGGTCTATCAGTGTTACAGTGAGGGGTGTGGGGTCTATCAGTGTGTTACAGTGAGGGGTGTGGGGTCTATCAGTGTTACAGTGTGGGGTCTATCAGTGTTACAGTGAGGGGTGTGGGGTCTATCAGTGTGTTACAGTGAGGGGTGTGGGGTCTATCAGTGTTACAGTGTGGGGTCTATCAGTGTTACAGTGTGGGGTCTATCAGTGTTACAGTGAGGAGTGTGGGGTCTATCAGTGTTACAGTGAGGAGTGTGGGGTCTATCAGTGTTACAGTGAGGGGTGTGGGGTCTATCTGTGTGTTACAGTGAGGAGTGTGGGGTCTATCAGTGTTACAGTGAGGAGTGTGGGGTCTATCAGTGTGTTACAGTGAGGAGTGTGGGGTCTATCTGTGTGTTACAGTGAGGGGTGTGGGGTCTATCAGTGTTACAGTGTGGGGTGTGGGGTCTATCAGTGTTACAGTGTGGGGTCTATCAGTGTGTTACAGTGAGGGGTGTGGGGTCTATCAGTGTTACAGTGTGGGGTCTATCAGTGTGTTACAGTGAGGGGTGTGGGGTCTATCAGTGTGTTACAGTGAGGGGTGTGGGGTTTATCAGTGTGTTACAGTGAGGGGTGTGGGGTCTATCAGTGTTACAGTGAGGGGTGTGGGGTTTATCAGTGTGTTACAGTGAGGGGTGTGGGGTCTATCAGTGTGTTACAGTGAGGGGTGTGGGGTCTATCAGTGTTACGGTGAGGAGTGTGGGGGTCTATCAGTGTTACAGTGAGGAGTGTGGGGTCTATCAGTGTTACAGTGAGGAGTGTGGGGTCTATCAGTGTTACAGTGAGGGGTGTGGGGGTCTATCAGTGTTACAGTGAGGGGTGTGGGGTCTATCAGTGTGTTACAGTGAGGGGTGTGGGGTCTATCAGTGTGTTACAGTGAGGGGTGTGGGGTCTATCAGTGTTACGGTGAGGAGTGTGGGGGTCTATCAGTGTTACAGTGAGGGGTGTGGGGTCTATCAGTGTGTTACAGTGAGGGGTGTGGGGTCTATCAGTGTTACAGTGAGGAGTGTGGGGGTCTATCAGTGTTACAGTGAGGGGTGTGGGGTTTATCTGTGTGTTACAGTGAGGAGTGTGGGGTCTATCAGTGTGTTACAGTGAGGGGTGTGGGGTCTATCAGTGTTACAGTGAGGGGTGTGGGGGTCTATCAATGTTACAGTGAGGGGTGTGGGGTCTATCAGTGTGTTACAGTGAGGGGTGTGGGGTCTATCAGTGTGTTACAGTGAGGGGTGTGGGGTCTATCAGTGTTACAGTGAGGGGTGTGGGGTCTATCAGTGTTACAGTGAGGGGTGTGGGGTCTATCAGTGTTACAGTGAGGGGTGTGGGGTCTATCAGTGTTACAGTGAGGAGTGTGGGGTCTATCAGTGTTACAGTGAGGAGTGTGGGGTCTATCAGTGTTACAGTGAGGGGTGTGGGGTCTATCAGTGTTACAGTGAGGGGTGTGGGGTCTATCAGTGTTACAGTGAGGGGTGTGGGGTCTATCAGTGTTACAGTGAGGGGTGTGGGGTCTATCAGTGTTACAGTGAGGGGTGTGGGGTCTATCAGTGTTACAGTGAGGGGTGTGGGGTCTATCAGTGTTACAGTGAGGAGTGTGGGGTCTATCAGTGTTACAGTGAGGAGTGTGGGGTCTATCAGTGTTACAGTGAGGGGTGTGGGGTCTATCAGTGTTACAGTGAGGAGTGTGGGGTCTATCAGTGTTACAGTGAGGGGTGTGGGGTCTATCTGTGTGTTACAGTGAGGAGTGTGGGGTCTATCAGTGTTACAGTGAGGGGTGTGGGGTCTATCAGTGTTACAGTGAGGGGTGTGGGGTCTATCAGTGTTACAGTGTGGGGTGTGGGGTCTATCAGTGTTACAGTGAGGGGTGTGGGGTCTATCAGTGTGTTACAGTGAGGGGTGTGGGGTCTATCAGTGTTACAGTGTGGGGTCTATCAGTGTTACAGTGTGGGGTGTGGGGTTTATCAGTGTGTTACAGTGAGGGGTGTGGGGTCTATCAGTGTTACAGTGTGGGGTCTATCAGTGTTACAGTGAGGGGTGTGGGGTTTATCAGTGTTACAGTGAGGAGTGTGGGGTCTATCAGTGTGTTACAGTGAGCAGTGTGGGGTCTATCAGTGTTACAGTGAGGAGTGTGGGGTCTATCTGTGTGTTACAGTGAGGAGTGTGGGGTCTATCAGTGTTACAGTGAGGAGTGTGGGGTCTATCAGTGTTACAGTGAGGAGTGTGGGGTCTATCAGTGTTACAGTGAGGGGTGTGGGGTTTATCAGTGTTACAGTGAGGAGTGTGGGGTCTATCAGTGTGTTACAGTGAGGAGTGTGGGGTCTATCAGTGTTACAGTGAGGAGTGTGGGGTCTATCTGTGTGTTACAGTGAGGAGTGTGGGGTCTATCAGTGTTACAGTGAGGGGTGTGGGGTCTATCAGTGTTACAGTGAGGAGTGTGGGGTCTATCAGTGTGTTACAGTGAGGAGTGTGGGGTCTATCTGTGTGTTACAGTGAGGGGTGTGGGGTCTATCAGTGTGTTACAGTGAGGGGTGTGGGGTCTATCAGTGTTACAGTGTGGGGTCTATCAGTGTGTTACAGTGAGGGGTGTGGGGTCTATCAGTGTGTTACAGTGAGGGGTGTGGGGTTTATCAGTGTGTTACAGTGAGGGGTGTGGGGTCTATCAGTGTGTTACAGTGAGGGGTGTGGGGTCTATCAGTGTTACAGTGTGGGGTCTATCAGTGTTACAGTGAGGAGTGTGGGGTCTATCAGTGTTACAGTGAGGAGTGTGGGGTCTATCAGTGTTACAGTGAGGAGTGTGGGGTTTATCTGTGTGTTACAGTGAGGAGTGTGGGGTCTATCAGTGTGTTACAGTGAGGGGTGTGGGGTCTATCAGTGTTACAGTGAGGGGTGTGGGGGTCTATCAGTGTTACAGTGAGGGGTGTGGGGTCTATCAGTGTGTTACAGTGAAGGGTGTGGGGTCTATCAGTGTGTTACAGTGAGGGGTGTGGGGTCTATCAGTGTTACAGTGAGGGGTGTGGGGTCTATCAGTGTTACAGTGAGGGGTGTGGGGGTCTATCAGTGTTACAGTGAGGGGTGTGGGGTCTATCAGTGTGTTACAGTGAGGGGTGTGGGGTCTATCAGTGTGTTACAGTGAGGGGTGTGGGGTCTATCAGTGTTACAGTGAGGGGTGTGGGGTCTATCAGTGTGTTACAGTGAGGGGTGTGGGGTCTATCAGTGTGTTACAGTGAGGAGTGTGGGGTCTATCAGTGTTACAGTGAGGGGTCTATCAGTGTTACAGTGAGGGGTGTGGGGTCTATCAGTGTGTTACAGTGAGGGGTGTGGGGTCTATCAGTGTTACAGTGAGGGGTGTGGGGTCTATCAGTGTTACAGTGAGGGGTGTGGGGGTCTATCAGTGTTACAGTGAGGGGTGTGGGGTCTATCAGTGTGTTACAGTGAGGGGTGTGGGGTCTATCAGTGTGTTACAGTGAGGGGTGTGGGGTCTATCAGTGTTACAGTGAGGGGTGTGGGGTCTATCAGTGTGTTACAGTGAGGGGTGTGGGGTCTATCAGTGTTACAGTGAGGGGTGTGGGGTCTATCAGTGTTACAGTGAGGGGTGTGGGGGTCTATCAGTGTTACAGTGAGGGGTGTGGGGTCTATCAGTGTTACAGTGTGGGGTGTGGGGTCTATCAGTGTTACAGTGAGGGGTGTGGGGTCTATCAGTGTTACAGTGAGGGGTGTGGGGTCTATCAGTGTGTTACAGTGAGGGGTGTGGGGTCTATCAGTGTGTTACAGTGAGGGGTGTGGGGTCTATCAGTGTTACAGTGAGGGGTGTGGGGTCTATCAGTGTGTTACAGTGAGGGGTGTGGGGTCTATCTGTGTGTTACAGTGAGGAGTGTGGGGTTTATCTGTGTGTTACAGTGAGGAGTGTGGGGTCTATCAGTGTGTTACAGTGAGGGGTGTGGGGTCTATCAGTGTTACAGTGAGGGGTGTGGGGTCTATCAGTGTTACAGTGTGGGGTGTGGGGTCTATCAGTGTTACAGTGTGGGGTCTATCAGTGTTACAGTGAGGGGTGTGGGGTCTATCAGTGTGTTACAGTGAGGGGTGTGGGGTCTATCAGTGTTACAGTGAGGAGTGTGGGATCTATCAGTGTTACAGTGAGGGGTGTGGGGTCTATCAGTGTTACAGTGAGGGGTGTGGGGTCTATCAGTGTTACAGTGAGGGGTGTGGGGTCTATCAGTGTTACAGTGAGGGGTGTGGGGTCTATCAGTGTTACAGTGTGGGGTGTGGGGTCTATCAGTGTTACAGTGAGGGGTGTGGGGTCTATCAGTGTTACAGTGTGGGGTCTATCAGTGTTACAGTGAGGGGTGTGGGGTCTATCAGTGTTACAGTGTGGGGTCTATCAGTGTTACAGTGAGGGGTGTGGGGTCTATCAGTGTGTTACAGTGAGGGGTGTGGGGTCTATCAGTGTTACAGTGAGGGGTGTGGGGTCTATCAGTGTGTTACAGTGAGGGGTGTGGGGTCTATCAGTGTGTTACAGTGTGGGGTGTGGGGTCTATCAGTGTGTTACAGTGAGGGGTCTATCAGTGTTACAGTGAGGGGTGTGGGGTCTATCAGTGTTACAGTGTGGGGTGTGGGGTCTATCAGTGTGTTACAGTGTGGGGTGTGGGGTCTATCAGTGTGTTACAGTGAGGGGTGTGGGGTCTATCAGTGTGTTACAGTGAGGGGTGTGGGGTCTATCAGTGTTACAGTGAGGGGTGTTGGGTCTATCAGTGTTACAGTGAGGGGTGTGGGGTCTATCAGTGTTACAGTGTGGGGTGTGGGGTCTATCAGTGTTACAGTGTGGGGTGTGGGGTCTATCAGTGTGTTACAGTGTGGGGTGTGGGGTCTATCAGTGTGTTACAGTGAGGGGTGTGGGGTCTATCAGTGTTACAGTGAGGGGTGTTGGGTCTATCAGTGTTACAGTGAGGGGTGTGGGGTCTATCAGTGTTACAGTGTGGGGTGTGGGGTCTATCAGTGTGTTACAGTGAGGGGTGTGGGGTCTATCAGTGTTACAGTGAGGGGTGTGGGGTCTATCAGTGTGTTACAGTGAGGAGTGTGGGGTCTATCAGTGTTACAGTGTGGGGTGTGGGGTCTATCAGTGTGTTACAGTGTGGGGTGTGGGGTCTATCAGTGTGTTACAGTGAGGGGTGTGGGGTCTATCAGTGTTACAGTGAGGGGTGTGGGGTCTATCAGTGTTACAGTGAGGGGTGTGGGGTCTATCAGTGTTACAGTGTGGGGTGTGGGGTCTATCAGTGTGTTACAGTGAGGGGTGTGGGGTCTATCAGTGTTACAGTGAGGGGTGTGGGGTCTATCAGTGTGTTACAGTGAGGAGTGTGGGGTCTATCAGTGTTACAGTGTGGGGTGTGGGGTCTATCAGTGTGTTACAGTGAGGGGTCTATCAGTGTTACAGTGAGGGGTGTGGGGTCTATCAGTGTTACAGTGTGGGGTGTGGGGTCTATCAGTGTGTTACAGTGAGGAGTGTGGGGTCTATCAGTGTTCCAGTGAGGGGTGTGGGGTCTATCAGTGTTACAGTGAGGGGTGTGGGGTCAATCAGTGTGTTACAGTGAGGAGTGTGGGGTCTATCAGTGTTACAGTGTGGGGTGTGGGGTCTATCAGTGTTACAGTGTGGGGTGTGGGGTCTATCAGTGTTACAGTGTGGGGTGTGGGGTCTATCAGTGTTACAGTGTGGGGTGTGGGGTCTATCAGTGTTACAGTGAGGAGTGTGGGGTCTATCAGTGTTACAGTGAGGGGTGTGGGGTCTATCAGTGTTACAGTGAGGGTGTGGGGTCTATCAGTGTTACAGTGAGGGGTGTGGGGTCTATCAGTGTTACAGTGTGGGGTGTGGGGTCTATCAGTGTGTTACAGTGAGGGGTCTATCAGTGTTACAGTGAGGGGTGTGGGGTCTATCAGTATTACAGTGAGGGGTGTGGGGTCTATCAGTGTTACAGTGAGGGTGTGGGGTCTATCAGTGTTACAGTGAGGGGTGTGGGGTCTATCAGTATTACAGTGAGGGGTGTGGGGTCTATCAGTGTTACAGTGAGGGGTGTGGTGGGTCTATCAGTGTTACAGTGTGGGGTGTGGGGTCTATCAGTGTTACAGTGTGGGGTGTGGGGTCTATCAGTGTGTTACAGTGAGGGGGTGGGTCTATCAGTGTTACAGTGAGGGGTGTGGGGTCTATCAGTGTTACAGTGTGGGGTGTGGGGTCTATCAGTGTGTTACAGTGAGGAGTGTGGGGTCTATCAGTGTTACAGTGAGGGGTGTGGGGTCTATCAGTGTTACAGTGAGGGGTGTGGGGTCTATCAGTGTTACAGTGAGGGGTGTGGGGTCTATCAGTGTTACAGTGTGGGGTGTGGGGTCTATCAGTGTGTTACAGTGAGGGGTCTATCAGTGTTACAGTGAGGGGTGTGGGGTCTATCAGTGTTACAGTGTGGGGTGTGGGGTCTATCAGTGTGTTACAGTGAGGAGTGTGGGGTCTATCAGTGTTACAGTGAGGGGTGTGGGGGTCTATCAGTGTTACAGTGAGGGGTGTGGGGTCTATCAGTGTTACAGTGAGGGTGTGGGTCTATCAGTGTTACAGTGTGGGGTGTGGGGTCTATCAGTGTTACAGTGTGGGGTGTGGGTCTATCAGTGTGTACAGTGAGGGGTCTATCAGTGTTACAGTGAGGGGTGTGGGGTCTATCAGTGTTACAGTGTGGGGTGTGGGGTCTATCAGTGTTACAGTGAGGAGTGTGGGGTCTATCAGTGTGTTACAGTGAGGGGTGTGGGGTCTATCAGTGTTACAGTGTGGGGTGTGGGGTCTATCAGTGTGTTACAGTGAGGGGTGTGGGGTCTATCAGTGTTACAGTGAGGGGTGTGGGGTCTATCAGTGTTACAGTGAGGAGTGTGGGGTCTATCAGTGTGTTACAGTGAGGGGTGTGGGGTCTATCAGTGTTACAGTGTGGGGTGTGGGGTCTATCAGTGTGTTACAGTGAGGGGTGTGGGGTCTATCAGTGTTACAGTGTGGGGTCTATCAGTGTTACAGTGAGGAGTGTGGGGTCTATCAGTGTTACAGTGTGGGGGTCTATCAGTGTTACAGTGAGGGGTGTGGGGTCTATCAGTGTTACAGTGTGGGGTGTGGGGTCTATCAGTGTTACAGTGAGGGGTGTGGGGTCTATCAGTGTTACAGTGTGGGGTGTGGGGTCTATCAGTGTTACAGTGTGGGGTCTATCAGTGTTACAGTGAGGGGTGTGGGGTCTATCAGTGTTACAGTGTGGGGTGTGGGGTCTATCAGTGTTACAGTGTGGGGTGTGGGGTCTATCAGTGTGTTACAGTGAGGGGTGTGGGGTCTATCAGTGTTACAGTGTGGGGTGTGGGGTCTATCAGTGTTACAGTGAGGGGTGTGGGTCTATCAGTGTTACAGTGAGGGGTGTGGGTCTATCAGTGTTACAGTGAGGGGTGTGGGGTCTATCAGTGTTACAGTGTGGGGTGTGGGGTCTATCAGTGTTACAGTGAGGGGTGTTGGGTCTATCAGTGTTACAGTGTGGGGTGCGGGGTCTATCAGTGTTACAGTGAGGGGTGTGGGGTCTATCAGTGTTACAGTGAGGGGTGTGGGGTCTATCAGTGTTACAGTGAGGGGTGTGGGGTCTATCAGTGTTACAGTGAGGGGTGTGGGTCTATCAGTGTGTTACAGTGAGGAGTGTGGGGTCTATCAGTGTGTTACAGTGAGGAGTGTGGGGTCTATCAGTGTGTTACAGTGAGGGTGTGGGGTCTATCAGTGTTACAGTGAGGAGTGTGGGGTCTATCAGTGTGTTACAGTGAGGAGTGTGGGGTCTATCAGTGTGTTACAGTGAGGAGTGTGGGGTCTATCAGTGTGTTACAGTGAGGGGTGTGGGGTCTATCAGTGTTACAGTGTGGGGTGTGGGGTCTATCAGTGTTACAGTGAGGGGTGTGGGGTCTATCAGTGTTACAGTGAGGGTGTGGGGTCTATCAGTGTTACAGTGAGGGGTGTGGGTCTATCAGTGTTACAGTGAGGGTGTGGGGTCTATCAGTGTTACAGTGAGGGGTGTGGGGTCTATCAGTGTTACAGTGAGGGGTGTGGGGTCTATCAGTGTTACAGTGAGGGGTGTGGGGTCTATCAGTGTTACAGTGAGGGTGTGGGGTCTATCAGTGTGTTACAGTGAGGAGTGTGGGGTCTATCAGTGTGTTACAGTGAGGAGTGTGGGGTCTATCAGTGTGTTACAGTGAGGGGTGTGGGGTCTATCAGTGTTACAGTGAGGAGTGTGGGGTCTATCAGTGTGTTACAGTGAGGAGTGTGGGGTCTATCAGTGTGTTACAGTGAGGAGTGTGGGGTCTATCAGTGTTACAGTGAGGGGTGTGGGGTCTATCAGTGTTACAGTGAGGAGTGTGGGGTCTATCAGTGTGTTACAGTGAGGGGTGTGGGGTCTATCAGTGTTACAGTGAGGGGTGTGGGGTCTATCAGTGTTACAGTGAGGAGTGTGGGGTCTATCAGTGTTACAGTGATGGGTGTGGGTCTATCAGTGTGTTACAGTGAGGAGTGTGGGGTCTATCAGTGTTACAGTGAGGGGTGTGGGGTCTATCAGTGTTACAGTGAGGAGTGTGGGGTCTATCAGTGTGTTACAGTGAGGAGTGTGGGGTCTATCAGTGTTACAGTGAGGAGTGTGGGGTCTATCAGTGTTTTACAGTGAGGAGTGTGGGGTCTATCTGTGTGTTACAGTGAGGAGTGTGGGGTCTATCAGTGTGTTACAGTGAGGAGTGTGGGGTCTATCAGTGTTACAGTGAGGAGTGTGGGGTCTATCAGTGTTACAGTGAGGGGTGTGGGGTCTATCAGTGTTACAGTGAGGGGTGTGGGGTCTATCAGTGTGTTACAGTGAGGGGTGTGGGGTCTATCAGTGTTACAGTGAGGAGTGTGGGGTCTATCTGTGTGTTACAGTGAGGAGTGTGGGGTCTATCTGTGTGTTACAGTGAGGAGTGTGGGGTCTATCAGTGTTACAGTGAGGAGTGTGGGGTCTATCAGTGTTACAGTGAGGAGTGTGGGGTCTATCAGTGTTACAGTGAGGAGTGTGGGGTCTATCTGTGTGTTACAGTGAGGAGTGTGGGGTCTATCAGTGTGTTACAGTGAGGAGTGTGGGGTCTATCAGTGTTACAGTGAGGGGTGTGGGGTCTATCTGTGTGTTACAGTGAGGAGTGTGGGGTCTATCAGTGTTACAGTGAGGGGTGTGGGGTCTATCAGTGTGTTACAGTGAGGAGTGTGGGGTCTATCAGTGTGTTACAGTGAGGAGTGTGGGGTCTATCAGTGTTACAGTGAGGAGTGTGGGGTCTATCAGTGTGTTACAGTGAGGAGTGTGGGGTCTATCAGTGTGTTACAGTGAGGAGTGTGGGGTCTATCAGTGTGTTACAGTGAGGAGTGTGGGGTCTATCAGTGTTACAGTGAGGAGTGTGGGGTCTATCAGTGTTACAGTGAGGGGTGTGGGGTCTATCTGTGTGTTACAGTGAGGAGTGTGGGGTCTATCAGTGTGTTACAGTGAGGGGTGTGGGGTCTATCTGTGTGTTACAGTGAGGGGTGTGGGGTCTATCAGTGTTACAGTGAGGGGTGTGGGGTCTATCTGTGTGTTACAGTGAGGGGTGTGGGGTCTATCTGTGTGTTACAGTGAGGAGTGTGGGGTCTATCAGTGTTACAGTGAGGGGTGTGGGGTCTATCTGTGTGTTACAGTGAGGGGTGTGGGGTCTATCAGTGTTACAGTGAGGGGTGTGGGGTCTATCAGTGTTACAGTGAGGGGTGTGGGGTCTATCAGTGTGTTACAGTGAGGAGTGTGGGGTCTATCAGTGTGTTACAGTGAGGGGTGTGGGGTCTATCAGTGTTACAGTGTGGGGTGTGGGGTCTATCAGTGTGTTACAGTGAGGGGTGTGGGGTCTATCAGTGTGTTACAGTGAGGAGTGTGGGGTCTATCAGTGTTACAGTGAGGGGTGTGGGGTCTATCTGTGTGTTACAGTGAGGGGTGTGGGGTCTATCAGTGTTACAGTGAGGGGTGTGGGGTCTATCAGTGTGTTACAGTGAGGGGTGTGGGGTCTATCAGTGTTACAGTGTGGGGTGTGGGGTCTATCAGTGTGTTACAGTGAGGAGTGTGGGGTCTATCAGTGTGACAGTGAGGGGTGTGGGGTCTATCTGTGTGTTACAGTGAGGGGTGTGGGGTCTATCAGTGTGTTACAGTGAGGGGTGTGGGGTCTATCAGTGTGTTACAGTGAGGAGTGTGGGGTCTATCAGTGTTACAGTGAGGGGTGTGGGGTCTATCTGTGTGTTACAGTGAGGGGTGTGGGGTCTATCAGTGTGTTACAGTGAGGGGTGTGGGGTCTATCAGTGTGTTACAGTGAGGGGTGTGGGGTCTATCTGTGTGTTACAGTGTGGAGTGTGGGGTCTATCAGTGTTACAGTGAGGGGTGTGGGGTCTATCTGTGTGTTACAGTGAGGGGTGTGGGGTCTATCAGTGTGTTACAGTGAGGGGTGTGGGGTCTATCAGTGTGTTACACTGAGGGGTGTGGGGTCTATCAGTGTTACACTGAGGTGTGTGGGGTCTATCAGTGTTACACTGAGGGGTGTGGGGTCTATCAGTGTTACAGTGAGGGGTGTGGGGTCTATCAGTGTGTTACAGTGAGGGGTGTGGGGTCTATCAGTGTTACAGTGAGGGGTGTGGGGTCTATCAGTGTGTTACAGTGTGGGGTGTGGGGTCTATCAGTGTTACAGTGAGGAGTGTGGGGTCTATCAGTGTGTTACAGTGAGGGGTCTATCAGTGTTACAGTGAGGGGTGTGGGGTCTATCAGTGTTACAGTGAGGGGTGTGGGGTCTATCAGTGTTACAGTGTGGGGTGTGGGGTCTATCAGTGTTACAGTGAGGGGTGTGGGGTCTATCAGTGTTACAGTGAGGGGTGTGGGGTCTATCAGTGTTACAGTGAGGGGTGTGGGGTCTATCAGTGTTACAGTGAGGGGTGTGGGGTCTATCAGTGTGTTACAGTGTGGGGTGTGGGGTCTATCAGTGTTACAGTGTGGGGTGTGGGGTCTATCAGTGTTACAGTGAGGGGTGTGGGGTCTATCAGTGTTACAGTGAGGGGTGTGGGGTCTATCAGTGTGTTACAGTGAGGGGTGTGGGGTCTATCAGTGTTACAGTGAGGGGTGTGGGGTCTATCAGTGTGTTACAGTGAGGGGTGTGGGGTCTATCAGTGTTACAGTGAGGGGTGTGGGGTCTATCAGTGTTACAGTGAGGGGTGTGGGGTCTATCAGTGTTACAGTGAGGGGTGTGGGGTCTATCAGTGTTACAGTGAGGGGTGTGGGGTCTATCAGTGTTACAGTGAGGGGTGTGGGGTCTATCAGTGTTACAGTGAGGAGTGTGGGGTCTATCAGTGTTACAGTGAGGGGTGTGGGGTCTATCAGTGTTACAGTGAGGGGTGTGGGGTCTATCAGTGTGTTACAGTGAGGGGTGTGGGGTCTATCAGTGTTACAGTGTGGGGTGTGGGGTCTATCAGTGTTACAGTGAGGGGTGTGGGGTCTATCAGTGTGTTACAGTGAGGAGTGTGGGGTCTATCAGTGTTACAGTGAGGAGTGTGGGGTCTATCAGTGTTACAGTGAGGAGTGTGGGGTCCATCAGTGTGTTACAGTGAGGAGTGTGGGGTCTATCAGTGTTACAGTGAGGAGTGTGGGGTCTATCAGTGTGTTACAGTGAGGAGTGTGGGGTCTATCAGTGTTACAGTGAGGAGTGTGGGGTCTATCAGTGTTACAGTGAGGAGTGTGGGGTCTATCAGTGTTACAGTGAGGGTGTGGGGTCTATCAGTGTTACAGTGAGGAGTGTGGGGTCTATCAGTGTTACAGTGAGGAGTGTGGGGTCTATCAGTGTTACAGTGAGGAGTGTGGGGT
>NC_091470.1:96249512-96354527 GCF_036971445.1 Narcine bancroftii | reverse complement strand
TGGGTGCATATTTTCCCCAACATCTGTTTAATCTGAAACACAGGCAGATCCAAATCTGAGCTGGGTGGCATGCTAATAAACATCCCTTTTGTGAGGAGTGTAAAGCCTTGTAAACCAAACTACTGCCCGAGGACCAACTGCAGCCCATTGCCCATTTTTAAGTAGTCCAGGGTAAATTTTAAAAATAAAATGGGATATGGCCCGTTATAATGTTGTCTCTAACAATAAAATGCACTGTATTTCTTAGTTTCAATACTAGAGGTGTTTCCAACAACCACTAAACCAACCATTGAAATGTTACTCATTGATGAAAACATTTACCTCAGTTTAAAAAAAAGTTACCGTAGTTGATTAAACATGGTGGAATCGAAAAGATGAAAATAGCGAGGGAGTACCGAAAATTTCAGACATGGCAGGGAAAACGAATACTTTTCCACAGAAGTCAAGGGGAGGTGTGTTTAATTTGAACGAATCTGTGACCTTTCATAGCCCATCTACATATTTACACATTACATCATCATCATTAAGGTGGACACTTGGGCTGTGAACTGTATTCGCTGAGAGTTGAGAAGGAACATTGGAGGCGGCCTGGTCCCTTTCTTCATCTTTTCTCCTGTTCCTATTTAGCACCCACCTCTTTATTTTGCACTGATTTTTAAATGAGAATTTTAAAGAATTCATTGTATTTATTTAAATTTAAGAGCAGCTGATACAGAAATGCCGACTGTAATGTGAGAGCACATCAATAAACTTCTGTCACGTCAACAGTTAAACTGTTCAGTGGTGTCATATACTTATTTTGATAGAACATTTTTTTTGATGGCACAGGGGTTTTCTGGTCTAAAAAGTTTTTCTTGCAGTGTAACTGGTTGAAAACTGCTGGGCTTAATGCCGTTTGGCCCGTGACTCCTATTTTTCTGTATGTGGACCACAACCAAAAAGGTTTGGCCTCTCCTGCTGTACGATGTGCTGAATGTTAGCAACCGGGCAGAATCCCAACATAGGCATGCAAGTGCAACAGAATGCTTGGATGGTGACAGGCATGAATTCAGAGATTCACCATTACAGAGGAGGCCAAGATTCAAAGCAACTTTGTATCCTGTTAGAGATACTAAAGGCTTCTCCAGTCCAGGGAACAACTCAGTGTTAGCTATTGTCCAGGATCAGAATCACCATGCAGTATCAAGATCATTAGTTAGTACAATTTTAGTATGTTCAATATCAGGCAATCTGCTTTGCCGTGAAACCATTCCCAATTAATTCAGCCATAGTTCATTCTCAAAATGCCAGGAGGCCACTGTAGGTGGGAGTGAAAGAGTGAGTCAGAGCACAGATGATGGAACCGGAAAGCTGTGCCCCTCGCTGAAGCAAGTATGTATACCTGTGCTCTGGTGAGGTGCAACCCCAGAGTGCTGAGGATCAGCTCCAGATCCTTCTCCATCAGGTAGTTACACAGATTGCGGTCGAAGTAAACAAAGGCAAGCAGCACGTCCTTGCGCAGCGTAACCATCTGGGTGATATCCTTCTCCTGCTGCACAGTTAACACAGACCAAAACAGTTGTTGGTGCCCACCCCTGACGAAAATGCAACACCCAGCCCCACCACATCTGTCCCCCCATCAGTCAGTAACATCTACTGTGCTAGATGGATCCTGCACTCAACACTCTTGGCTGTGGGCTTGGAGGATGAAGCACAGAGAAGTCCTTCAGCCACCATGTCTGTACCGTTAAATGAACCCTTCATTAATTCCTTTTATTCTCTTCATATTTGGCATAGTGGTCAGAGCATCACTGTTACAGCGTCAGTGATAGGGACCGGACCCGGGTTTGAATCCTGTGCTGTCTGTAAGGAGTTTGTACATTCTCCCCGTGTCTGTGTGGGCTTTCCCTGAGGGTTCCGGTTTCTTCCCACAAAATGTACCGGGGATGCAGGTTAATTGGGAGTAAAATGGACTCATGGGCTGAAATAGCCTGTCACCGTGCTGTATGACTACATTTAAAATTCCCATCAATTCCTTCCTTTTTCCGCCACTCCCTTGTACATTAGGTGTGTGGGTGAGTGGGTGGATTGGTCTAGTAACTTGCAATGTTCTGGTCTTTTGGATGTGGGAAGAAAGTGGAGCATCCGTGGGGAAACCCACAAATCACAGAGAGTTGACATGCAAACCTCACGATGACAGCACCAGAACTCAGGATTGAACCTAGATCTCTGGCAGCTCAAGGCAGAGGTTTAACCTGCTGCACCATTCTTACCAGTGTTTATTCTACCCAACCTCTAGCTCAACCAGCCCATAAACACGTCCACCAATTCTAGACACAGTTCAATCACGCACCCATGGAGCTCCAAACCCATCCTGCCTGAGTTCTCTGATCCTGGTCATTCCCCCAATCCCCAAGTTACATGGCAGATATTGCCCACTGCTGCCACCTCCAAGAAGACCCCCCCACCCCGTCCTCACTGCACCTCACTTTCCTTACCGTTTCTTTAACAGATGCACTCTCTGCCTCAGTGCTTTTCTCGTTTGGCTTCTTATCACCAGCGTTGGAGATACCTGCAATAAGCAACACTGCACATCATCACAAGCTCATTGGGTGCAGGGAACAGGGTAAGGCAGTGGGGAGGCAGGTGGCAGAGCAGCACGCACCACGCACTCCCAGGATCAAACTGGATTACCCAAGAACAGTTCCTGGAATGAAAGAGTAGCATATGAGGAACATTTGATAGCTCTTGGACTTAATCATTGGAATTCAGAAGAACAAGGGGATCCTCAAAGATGCATTTTTAATTTGTGAAGATCTGGACAGAATAGGTGTGGCAAAGTTTCCCACGGTCGGGGAGTCGAGGACTAGAGGGCACAACTTCAGGTGCCCATTTAAAACAGAGATGCGGAGGGATTTCTGAAGCCAGGGCGTAGTGAATCTGTGGAATTTGCTGCCAGGGGAGGCTGTGGAGGGCAGGTCATTGGGTGTTTAAAATTTTTTTAAATTATTTTTCACACTATGAACCATATTGACCAAAATACACACAAACATTTCCCTCTTGAATATACACAGTGCCATTTTCTCCCCTTTCCCCCCCTCCCTCCTTCCCACCCCCCTCCCCACCCACTCAACGTTCAACATATACAATACATTAAGCCCATTAAACAATGTCATCACACAATGAAAATAAACAAGAAAATTGTGTCATCCACTTTTATACACTGGGTCATTTCTTTTCGTCTTCTTCTCATTCTGTCATTTTAGGGGGTGGAGGTCCGCAGTAGGACCTATCTGTTGGGTTCCATGTACGGTTCCCAAATTTGTTCAAATACTGTGATGTTATTTCTTAAATTATATGTTATTTTTTACAATGGAATATATTTATTCATTTCTATGTACCATTGCTGTACTCTCAGGCTATCTTCTGATTTCCAGGTTGACATAATACATTTTTTTGCTACAGCTAAAGCTATCATAATAAATCTTTTTTATGCTCCATCCAAATCGAGGCCAAGTTCTTTACTTCTTATATTACTTAGAAGAAAGATCTCTGGATTTTTTGGTATGTTATTTTTTGTGATTTTATTTAATACCTGATTTAGATCTTCTCAAAACTTTTCCACTTTCTCACATGCCCAAATTGCATGTACTGTTGTTCCCGTTTCCTTCTTACAGCGAAAACATCTACCTGATAGTGTTGGGTCCCAGTTATTTAACTTTTGGGGCGTGATATATAGCCTATGTAACCAATTATATTGTATCATGCGTAACCTCGTGTTTATTGTATTTCTCATAGTTCTGGAGCATAGCTTTTCCCATGTTTCATTCTTTATCTTTATGTTTAGATCTTGTTCCCACTTTTGTTTGGGTTTACAGCTTATTTCATTGTTCTCTTTCTCTTGCAGTTTGATGTACATGTTGGTTATAAATCTTTTAATTATCATTGTGTCTGTAATCACATATTAAAAACTGCTTCCTTCTGGTAACCTCAGCCTGCTTCCCAAATTGTCCTTCAAGTAGGTTTTCAGTTGGTGGTATGCAAACATCGTACTGTGAGTTATTCCATATTTGTACTTCATTTGTTCAAAAGATAATAATTTATTTCCCGAAAAACAATTTTCTATTCTTTTGATCCCTTTTCTCTCCCATTCTCGAAAGGAAAGGTTATCTATGGTGAAAGGGATTCGTTGATTTTGCGTCAATATTAATTTTGGTGGTTGATAATTTGTTTTTTTCCTTTCTACGTGAATCTTCTTCCAAATGTTGAGCAGATGGTGTAATACTGGTGAATTCCCATGTTGCACCAGCTTTTTATCCCACTTATATTGTATATGTTCAGGTACCATCTCCCCTATTTTATCTAGCTCTAATCTGGTTTTTCCCTTGTTTGAAAAAAATCTGATAGGTATCTTAATTGTGCTGCTCTATAATAATTCTTAAAGTTTGGTAGCTGTAAGCCCCCTTGTTTGTGTCATTCTGTTAATTTATCTAGCGTTATCCTCAGTTTCCGCCCCCCCACCCTTCCATAAGCATTTCCTTATTATTTTCTTTAGCTCATTGAAGAATTTCTCTATTAAGTGAATTGGTAACGATTGAAATAGGTATTGTATCCTTGGGAAGAAATTCATTTTAATGGAATTTACCCTTCCTATCAGTGTTAGTGGTAAATCTTTCCAATGTTCTAAGTCATCTTGTAATTTCTTCATTAATGGCTGATAATTTAATTTGCATAGATGGCCTAGATTATTATCTAGTTGAATACCTAGGTATCAGATTGCTTTTGTTTGCCATTTAAATAGTGATTCTTTCTTAAACTTTGTGAAATCCGCATTATTCATTGGCATTGCTTCACTTTTATTTGCTTTGATCTTGTACCCCGATACTTCTCCATATTCCTTCAATTTCTTATGTAATTCTTTTATTGATAATTCTGGTTCTGTTAAGTATACTATGATGTCATCTGCAGATAGACTGATTTTATATTCCTTCTCTTTTATTTTTTAATCCCTCTTATTTTATTTTCTGTTCTTATCAGTTCTACCAAGGGTTCTATAGCTAACGCGAACAGTGAGGGAGATAGTGGACATCCCTGCCTAGTTGACCTGCTTAAATTGGTTTGATATATATCCATTTACTGTCACCTTTGCCAATGGTCCCTTATATAATGCTTTAATCCAATTAATATATTTCTCTGGTAGGTTGAACCTCTGTAGTACTTTGAATAAATAATTCCATTCTATTCTGTCAAAGGCTTTCTCTGCGTCTACACCCAAAGGAGAAGGAATACTGTTGGCGTCGTTTCCTTGTGCTGCATGGATTAAGCTAATGAACTTACAGATATTGTCCGTTGTTCGTCTTTTCTTAATAAATCCAGTCTGATCTAGTTTTACTATTTTTGGTACACAGTCGGCCAATCTGTTTGCTAACAGTTTTGCTATTATCTTATAATCTGAGTTGAGTAGAGATATTGGTCTATTCTGGTGTTTGTGGATCTTTCCCGGTCTTTACTGTAATTATTGCTGTTTTGCATGAATCTGGCATGTTTTGTGTTTCTTCAATCTGGTTCATTACTTCCAGGAGAGGAGGAATTAATAAGTCTTTAAACGTTTTATAGAATTCTATTGGGAGTCTGTCCTATCCAGGAGTTTTATTGTTCGGTAGTTTTCTTAATATAATCCCATATTTCCTCTATTTCAAATGATTTTATCAATTTGTTTTGCTCCTCTTCTTGCAATTTCGATAGTTCAATTTTAGCTAGAAACTCACCCATTTCGTCTTTTTTCCCTTCGTTCTCAGTTCTATATAATTGCCCGTAGAATTCCTTGAAGTTTTCATTGATCTCCTTGGGTTATATGTAATTTGTTTGTCCTTTTTCCTTGATGCCAATACCATTCTTTTAGTTTGTTCTGTTTTAAGCTACCAAGTTAGTATTTTGTGTTTTTTCTCCTAGCTCATAATACTTCTGCTTTGTCTTCATTATGTTCTTATCCATCATGTCCGTTTGTAGTGTTTCGTATTTTATTTTTTTGTCTGCCAATTCTCTTCTTTTTGTTGCATCTTCCTTTGTTCCTAGTTCTTTTTCTGTACTTACTATTTCCCTTTCCAGATGTTTCCTGATTGTAGTCCTTTTTCATCTTAGTTACATAACTTATTATCTGCCCTATGATGAAGGCTTTCATTGCATCCCATAATATAAAACTGTCTTTCACTGATTCCGTATTTATTTCAAAGTACATTTTAATTTGGCGCTCAATAATTTCTCTAAATTCCTGTCTTTTAAGTAGCATGGAGTTTAATCTCCATCTATACGTTCTCAGTGGGATGTCCTCCAGTTCTATTGCTAATAACAGGGGTGAATGATCAGATAGCAATCTAGCTTTATATTCCATTTTCCTAACTCTCCCTTGGATGTGGGCTGACAAATCCTTGTTTTATATCTACTCAAATAATATGAGTATTCCTTCTCCTTTGGGTGTTGTCTCCTCCATATATTCAAAAGTTTGAATAATTTAACCATAAATTTGGCTACTTTGTTCTTTCTGCTAGTCTTTTTTCTAGTTTTATCCATCGTTGAGTCTAAATTAAGGTTAAAGTCCCCTCCTATCAGTATATTCCCCTGCGTATCAATAATCTTCAAAAAGATATCTTGCATAAATTTTTGATCCTCTTCATTAGGTGCATATACATTGAGCAAATTCCAAAATTCTGAATATATCTGACATTTTAACATTACGTATCTCCCTGCTGGATCTATTATTTCCTCTTCTATTTTGATTGGTACATTTTTATTGATTAATATAGCTTTACCTCTGGCTTTTGAGTTATACGATGCTGCCGTTACCTGCCCTACCCAGTCTCTCCTTAATTTATTATGTTCCACTTCAGTTAGATGCGTTTCCTGCACGAATGCTATATCAATTTTTTCTTTCTTCAGTAAATTTAATAGCCTCTTCCTTTTGATTTGGTTATGTATTCCGTTAATATTTATTGTCATATAGTTCAACATGGCCATTACATACTTTGTTTTCCTCTCATTTCCGCTTCCTCACCACCACCATTCCCCCATATCCATTTCTGGTTTTTTTTGAACACACTGTAAGACAACACTTCTAAAACATAAAATATTTCCACTATTCCCACATCTAAAATTCCCTTAACCCCAAATGTCTCCCCCTACCCCCCCTCTCTGAGTTGCCCCTTGTCCCTTGCCGGGCAACCACAACTCTCCTCTCCATTTGGATTGCGAACCCGCTCGCAAGCATCAACTGATTTCGCAGTGACTGTTATTCTCTCCCACCCAACCCCCTCCAGAAAAGACTTTTATCTTCACATATAACAAAGCTCACCCTCTTCTCCCTCCCCCCCACCCTTATCATTGGGTGTATTTGAGGCAGAGGAAGACAGGGGAGTGGAGCTGAGTGGGAGAATTGATCAACTCAGGATGGAATGGCAGGACAAATTCAATGGGCAGAATGGCCTATTCTGCTCCAATATCTTATGGTCTTAGAATTTTTCAAGGCCCAGACCACGTGCCTGGAGTAATGCTGTGCAGGCAGAATAGTGATGATTAGGTACTAGTGAACATCAATGGTGGTCAGCAAGACTAAGGTGAAACTATGCAGCTCTGGGTGTTGCTCCACACAGGACAAATTCTAGAGATGGACACTGTGGCACTACAGGGTTAAATATTTCCTCAGGATTGGAGGTCAAAGAAGGGGGAGTCACGTGATGGAGTAGTGGCCGGACGGTGATCTCCAGCCCTCTCCAGAAAAGTCGGGAAAAACAAAGGAAAACACAAAGGCACAGAAATAAAAGTTACAGAAAAGTGAGTATAAAGGTGGAAAGAAGATGGCGACAAAAAAAGAAAAATCGAAAGCAACGGTAGGAAGAGAGGAAGAGAAGACAAAGGAGGAAAAAGGAGAAGGCCTTACCTGTCCGAAGAGGCCCGCTGCGGAGAGAGAAACCCGCTCCCTCAGGTCGGTAAATAATGGACTACAAAAATGGCTCGCTGAGCCGAGTAAAAGTGCGCAACCGTGCATGAAAAAAAACACACCGACGGGAGGGGGGACCAGCTGGGGAGTCGATCTCCACAGCCGGCAACGACAGCTGCAGAACACCTGCAGCAAGAAGAGACCACAGAAGACAATGGAAACAAGAAAGAAGAGAAGGAAAGGGCAACAAAGAAACAACAGATGGCCAACCTAGAGGAAGAAGAAGAGGAAGAGGAAGAGTTCAGTGAAATAGAAGAAGAAAAGAAAGGCAAGATAAAGAAGGTACTTTCTCTTATTAAAGGATATATGGAGTCATTTAAAGAATGGCAAACACAGGAATTTAATGATTTAAGAAGAAGAATAAACAACAGAAGAGAAAATGAACAAAATAGAGATGACCTTAACAGAAATGGGAAAGAAAATGGACAAGATGGAAGAGCGGGCAGTAGCAGCAGAAATGGAGGTAGAAGACTTAAAAAAGAAATTGGAGGAATCTAATAAAAAAACTAAAGAGACACAAGAACTACTAGCTCAAAAAATAGATACAATGGAAAACCATAACAGAAGAAATAACATAAAGATAGTGGGCCTTAAGGAAGATGAAGAAGGCAAGAATATGAGGGAGTTTATAAAAGAGTGGATCCCTAAGACCCTAGGATGTCCAGAACTACAGCAAGAAATGGAAATAGAAAGGGCACATAGAGTATTGGCCTCTAAACCACAACCACAACAAAAACCAAGATCTATTGTAGTAAAATTCCTAAGATATACTACAAGAGAAAAGGTACTGGAGAAGACAATGGAAAAAGTAAGAGAGGGCAACAAACCACTGGAGTATAAAGGGCAAAAAATCTTCATTTATCCAGATATAAGTTTTGAACTCCTAAAGAAGAGAAAAGAGTTCAATACAGCAAAGGCGATTTTATGGAAGAAAGGGTATAAATTTATACTAAAGCATCCAGCAGTATTGAAAATATTTATTCCAGGACAACAAAACAGACTATTCTCGGATCCAGAAGAAGCATGAAAATTTGCAGAACAATTACAAAAATAGACTGAGGGAGGAAGACGGGTAATGAGAGTAAAAATGATCACGATTGATATGTATGCGGGTAAAGAGGTATAAGAGTGAATAGAGACAATGTGCATACGTGAATGTATCTGTACTTAGAGGAAAATATAGATAGTATAGACAAGAATTAATAAGGGAAGGTAATGGAATAGAGAGGGAATTAAAAGAGTGACCTTTGTGACATATGAAAAGTGAAATCTTTTCTGGGGGGGGCGGGGAGGGGGGAAATAGCGGTCACTGCAAAATCAGTTGACGCTTGCGAGTGGATTCGCAAATCCAAATGGAGAGGGGAGATGTGGTTGTCCGACAAGGGATAAAGGACAACTCAGGAGGGGAAGGGGAGATTGGGGATAAAGAAGATAGAAATAGGAGAATAAGGAAAATGTTGGATGTTGTAGGAATGTTGTCTTATAAAGAGTTGAAAATAAGAAAACAGAAATGGAAAAGGAGGAAAGATAATGATGGAAAAACGGAAAGAGAAGATAAACAAAATATAAAAGGGCTACGCTGAACTATATGACTTTAAATATTAAGGGAATACATAACCAAATTAAAAGGAAGAAACTACTAAATTTAAATGAATAAATGTATTCCATTAGAAAAAATAACATATAGGTTAAGAAATAATATTGAAATATTCGAACAAGTATGGGAGCCTTACATTAAATACAATAGCGAAAACCTACCGGGGACAAACATTACCTAAGTTGATGGAAGGAGAAGGAAAGAAAAGAATGGACTCAGTAGAATTTCTGGGGTATTTTTGTTGAATGACAACATTGTCTGACTGGTTTAATGCAACCTAGATTGTATACCTAAAATGGATGAGGGGGGGGAGGGGTGGGGGGGTGGCTTGGGAGGAGGGAGAAAAAGTCACTGTATATGTGTGAAAAAGAAATAGTGTATATCATGGCTAATGTGATTTATGGTGTGAAAAATAAAAAATAAAAAATAAAAAAAAAATGGATTGGAGGTGAAACACCAGCATGAACTACAACACATAACACATCAAGCTGAGCTTCCCTGCTTTATACAGTTCAACCGTAAATGCATGTTTTCTCACCAAAATCCTCCTCGTTGTCTTCCAGGAACAGGACATCATCCATCTGTAGGAGATTGTCATCATCAGCCTCTGCTTCCTTTCCTTTTGTTTCCTTGTCTTTAGCTTCTCCCTCCTCTGGCTGTGATCAGTAACATGAAGTGTTTAACACGCACGCACACACCCACTTTGCCACACAGCCTAGCCGTGACTGCCTCAAGAACATTGTGCTCCAACGAGAGGTGGCTTTCGAAAACTCCCCCCCCGCCCAATCAGGAGATCGATAGAAGATGCTAATTTAAAGTAATTGGCAAGAACTAGGGATGATAATTTAACGTAGCAGTAAAATATGAAGGTCTGCAGACACCGTGATTGAAGTAAAAGCTCAATGTTGGAGAAACTCAGCAGGTCACTGGTCACTTCAGGTTCTCAACCTGATGAAATAGCCAACCCATCCCGCTGTGTCTACGATCAGGATTTGTATATATGAATATTGTCTTGCATATGTATTATCTGTCTTTATGTGTGTTACCTCCTTGTGTGCCTGCGTGTTTTGCACCAAGAACTGGAAAATACTAGTTCGTCGAGTTGTACTTGTACAATCAGATGATAATTGACTTGAAAAAAGTGTTGTTTATGTAGCAAAGATAAAGATACAGTACATAAGCAACATTTCAGGAATGAGCTCTTCATCAAGGAATGAGCAAATGTAAACTGGTGCCGAACCAAGTTCGGACGCCTGCCTACATATAGTTCATATCTTGATGAAGGGCTCAATACTGAAATGTTGGCTATGTATCTTTATTATATAAAGTGTTTGACCTGTTGATTTACTCCAGCATTGCGTCTACCATTCAATTTTTGTTGTTTACTTTAGGGCAACGCCTTTACAGCACCAGTGACCGGGACCAGAGTTTGAATCCCACACATCTATAAGGAGTTTGTAGGTTCTCCCTGTGTCTGGGCTCCGGTTTCCTCCCACTGTTAAAAACATACTGGGGCTGTAGGTGATTTGGGTGCTGAAATGGCCTGTTACCCTGCTGTATGTATAAATTTAAAATTACCCAGCCATCTCTTTCTCTCTCCAAAACACCAGGCTACGAAATAACTAGGCATCACCCACTCAGAACATTGCACACTGGCCCCTCACTTCCCCATTGCCCATACCTTTGTCAGCTCCCAATCCCAGTTTTCATCCTCTTCCATGGCAGTGGGTTTAGCCGGTGGATCACTTGGTTCCTTTGACTCCTCCACATCTTTCATCTCCTCTGTACTCTCCCCCTCCTCTCCTTCAGTCTTCGGCTCTTTATCCTTTTCCTCTGGCTCCATCTCCTGATCCTTTTGTTCTTGCTCTTGACTGGCAGTTGTTGTTTTTGGCTTTTCGGGAACCTCCTCTGGTTTCTTCTCTGGGTACGCCAGCAGGGCCTTGTAGATAGTGTAACCAAAGTCCCTCTGAAGCATCTCACCAAACATCTCTGCAAGCCACAACACCTGAGAGCAAAACAGAATCCATTCACAAAACTAAATGGGCATCCCAATACTAAGAACTAAGTGGACAAATGCGTAGAACAGTCCAGGTCAGGTCCTGGACAGACAACCTGAACACCCAATCAGAAAATGTTTCTCTGTCCCATCAGAACATCAACTTCTTCACACCCACTATCCAGACATGGCCACAAGAGGGGTTCCCACTGAATATCTCCTTCAGGACCGTGGCCACACCTAGGGTGGACAATGCAAGACAGCGTTTTCCACTCAAACTATTGTTACTTCTGTGTCCCAAGTCTATGTTCCACCTCTATATGGAATTTGAGAGTCTGTACCCTCTTTTGAATTCGTGAAGGGTGCATGTCTCATCTGGGTTGCACCGCACCCTGGTAACCTGGTGCAATCTTGGGCTTGGCCATTCACAGAACTGGGCGGCAGACTGTCAGGGGTCTATCTGTGTGGATTCCCTGCCCCTGCCCCTTTCCTGAGGTCACATTTGTGTGGGGGAGTCCACTGGCTTGGACTGATCACAGTGAAGTCTGGAGTGCATCCTGGATGCTGAGAACAGGATAAAAGGACAAACCCCCCCCCCCACTGTAAAAATAAACACAAACATGCAAACAGTTACAGCCTTAGGATGATGGCCAAGAAGAGGTTAGATGCAGAGTGAAACCCCCTCTATGCTACATCACAACTTTCTTTCAGGGTAGCTGCAGCACTGCTGAAGCTCCAGTATCAACACAAGGCATGAAAACAACACTGCTATACAAGATTCCAGTCTAGACAAAAGTACCTCAAAGGAATGGCCCTTGGAATCAATGCGGTAGCTTCTCAGGTTACTCAGCGACAGCACAGCACATCCAAAATTGCCCCCCATGGCAGCAGCGTTGGGACGTACGATGACAGAAGGCTCGGGTGGGAGAGGGCAGCGAGGCTCTTCCTTCGGCGCGACAGTGGATTCTTCAGGCTGCTTCCCCTCCGCATCCTGTGTCAAACAACAGTTCAAAGCACAAAGAATAATCTCTGTTTCTCTGGTTGGCCCATCTTAATTGAACTCTCATCTCTGGGCCTTTTCTGAACCCACTCCAAGACCATGTCAGTCTTCCTCCATTTGATATAGATGAGTTTAATCAGGTTTTTTTTTAATGCTTTGGTTTTCTGGGCCTACCAACAAGTGCATATACTTTTGTCCCAGTTTTCCAGGACTGGTTTTATACCCATCCACCAGCTGGTTTGCATACGTGTTCATACTGTAAAGGTTTAACCATAGACCCAATCTGGAGTATATATTATGAAAGGTTAAAAATGGCCCAAGTCCTAAGGGGTAATGCTTTGATATAACATCCTGTTATTCTTCTAAAATCAATGCACACTTGTGAATTCACACTGCCCCTCACCTTCCCATCCCATCTGCCTCTCAGTAACCAATTTCTCACTGCTTTATGTTCTGCATCACTGCAAGTTTTGATAAAGTGCCTACAGCCCCAGCCATTTGCTGTCATCTCACCTGCTTCTGCTCCTCAACAGGACTCTTCTCAGGAGTTTTGACAGCTTCTTCCTCCTTGACTGTGGACTCATCCTTCTCTATCTCTTCCTTGGCTGCCTCCTCTTCCAGTTCTTTCTCCAGCCGGTTCACAAGCTGAGCCTTTGTTCCTTTCCAGTTCATATTTCTTGCTTTCAGCTCCCTGCGAAAGTCTTCCACCTGGAAAGACAGTAGAACCAGTTACACTACAGTTGCTTTTATGTTTGATTTTATAGTGACCACAAAATACTGATTGGGATAACTCGGGTTCATTGCATTTTGCACAAAGGTACATCTCAGAACCAACACCCCCTGATGTACTGCTTTAACACACCCATTTACACTGGACTTGAACTTCGTTGTCTTCTGTACATTCAAAGCTTTTCAAAACAGAAGCTTCTTACAGCACCATTCTGACCCCAGAATGCCTTGCAATGCTTTACAAAGAGCATTCCGTGATAGAGAAAGATTCCAGTCTAAAAGCATCCTACGAGGTTCTCAAGGACACTGATCACTAGACAATGAAGATTTTACTTCCTGAACATTTTTGGATGTATTTTATGATCACAGAAATCACTAAAATTTTCCCATCAGGTACCTTTTTTTAAAAAAAAGATATTACCTCATTTTTTTTGCGATTTCCTGTCATATTTTAAGTCTACTAGCACACTGCCCATAAAACAGGCCATTATGGTCAGTCCCAAGCATGCTTGGGCATGCACTCAGTGCAGGGGCTATGGGAATGTCTTTGGCCTGCGCATGCTTGGACAGGATAGATGCAGACAGGTTATAAAAGCAGGTCACATATACAGATGCCATGCATTTCATTGATATAGATTGAACTCATGTTGATGCTCATGTTCTTTAAACAATAGCATAGCGAGTTTCTTAACAATAGCATTTATTGTCTTCAGGAAGATTCAATGCGGCAGAAGCGTCTTGTCAATGTTACAACAGCTGCGATACATTGCTACATCTGTGGCGAGTTTACGCTTAAGGCTCAAAACGCAGCATGACTTCACTTATTAAGAAAGCCTATGAGCTCTACTTTGGTTGTAAAATTGGTGACCAAGACAAACCCTGGGCTCCTCACATTTGTTGTGCAACATGTGCAGTCAACCTGAGAGCTTGAACATGTAATTAAACACGCTAAATTCTATAAAAGTTAATGTCCCTTCAACTTGCTACATAATGCAGCAAATCCGAAATGATCTTAGTGTTCAGAAGCAAACTGTGCGAAAAAAGTTGTTGCCCAGTGTTATTTGGTTTCAGAGTTTTGCACTCATTTTGGACTAACACAAGCGATGATAAAAGCTGGAGGGATTTAAGGCAAAAGGGCCCCAACCAAAATGTTGACTGACCATTTCTATCCACGGATACTGCTTGACTCGCCAAACTTTTCTTCATTTGTAGCATCTGCCGTTTTAGATTTTCATTTCAGAATAAGTGCCATATCCTCAATTAGCCAGTTCTCAGCTGCCATTCAGGCCATTGTGTTTCAGCAGTTCTACTAACCCCTGAAAGTCTCTTTGAATGATGGATCTATGATTCCCAGGTGTGTTGGGAGTCAAAATGCTTCAAAGATGGAGGAAGTGTGCATGGAATGGTGGATTCTGATTGATTGGAGACAAACCCAAGCAGTGTATATTACAGACCTAGTAGAGAGTGCAGCAACTAGGGAGAAATCTCTCCTGAGACACAAAGGCAGTTCTTACTTTCATCGTCTTCAGATCCAGGCTGCTCCACTGGGTCGGAGTGGGGGGTGCATCCTCCCCCTGCTCTTCCATCTTCTCTTCAGTCTGTGAGGACAAACAACCTTACATTAGTGCCTCATGATCCCAACTATCTGCTGAACTCCTCTTGCTGTCCAGGTTCCACGGGCAGTCTGTCATTGCATCGACCAGCCTGCACTGTGCCACTAACAGCACTGAGAAGGAAACTGTCTGGAATAATCAGTCAGTGAAGCATCCCGAGCCTACATCCTCTTCCCAAGTCAGGGACGATGTATGTAGACTAGAGGCACGAAAGGGACAAAAGGGGAAGGTTAGGAAACACGGGGTTCGCACTGAGAGACATGCAGCAGCAGGGATTCAGCCTCACACTTTACCTGACGATCAAACTGCTTTCTGACCCTCTCCTGCCCCACGTAACCAGCTTCATAGAAATTCACAGCAGAGGAGCCCAGAAAGTTCTTCGTGCCCATGCCAGGCAAAAAGAGCGACTCAGCTGAACCCGTTCCCAGCTCGTAGGCTGCAGCACTTCATATGCTCACCCATTCTCTTTCAATGTAATGAAAGTTTCTGCCTCCACCATCTTTTCCGGCAGTGAGTTCCAGACCCTCAGTTGTCCTGCCTTCATGTCTTTCTACATCGTCCCTTTAATCTGGCCCCAAGTAATTATCTTTAGGGTAATAGGTCTAGCTAGCTATGCCTATTGATTATAAACATGTGCACTCATAATGTCTTTCTTTCAATAATATATTTCCAAATAAAACAAAAATGAGTCCCTCCTGGATCTTAAACAAAGGGATCAAGGCTGTACATATACAGATATGGTTGGACAAGTACCTTGAAGAATATGTTACGACTTCCCCACTTTTCTATCCTACCCACTTGAAGTAAAAGCTTTTTTTTCCACATACAGGGATCCCTAATCTTTGTGCTGCTAGTGGTCTCCACTTCAATAATAATGTTCATCATTCTCCTTATGTGAAGCCCCTTGTTGAACACTTCTTGTAAGCCAAATCCATCAGCTCATCTCTATTTAAAGAAGTTAAGGAGGGAATTAAATTGGGGGAAAAAAATCCCTACCACTAACATGTGCCATTGTATCTTTATTCTCCTTAACTTCCTTGGTTAGTCAAGGTTGGCTCATTCCCCTCTACGTTTCCCAAATCTCCCAGAGCAGCCATAACATGGCTAGACTCGGAGGAAAGTTCCCATCCAAGTCTTGGAACACAAGTTGGACACTCCTACTATACTGCCACATCGAACACAAGAATAACAATAAGATACAGATTACAGCTCTCTACACTATTCTCTTAAGCACTCCCAGGTAAGAAACAGTTTCATTGACTGGTAACGAAGCAACACTCAGCTGGTCAAGGAGTGTATTTTATATAGCAAATAGAAAGGAACATAACCGTGATACCTTGCTGAAGGGCTCAAACCCAAAACATTGGTTATGTACCTTTCTCTTTGCTACTGCATAAGGACATTGTTTGATCAGCTGAGTTTCTCCAGCTTTGTAATTTTACTTCAACAACAATAGTCCGCAGACTTTCATGTTTTACTTCTGACACAATCCTAATCCCTACACTGGCTTTTTCTGTTGTCTCCACACAAGGAAGTTGCCAAATTTCTCCCAGACCCATTCAGGTGCTGATCCTGAATGGAACAAACTGCCTGGTGTGGAAGCAGGAACACAGACCGTAACAAAGTAGATCATTTCAGCAAAATATTAATGAACCCATTGGACTCGTACGAGTCTGACGTCACGCTTTCAGCCAGCAGCAGTGAGACTGTAGGTGATAACTCCGTATGTTTCAAGGAGAAGGCCCAAAGGCATCAACTGTCAGGTTTCTGAGGTAATAGATCAGATGTCAACAGGACTTCACAGAGCTGTGCTGAGCATTTCTATGAAATGTTGCACCAGGACTATTCTGGAGGGTTTCATCCCCTAACAAGTCTCTTTCAGTATTGGTTTTAATGTGGAGCAGCAAGCTGCTTCTGACTATAAGTCTGACATTGGTAAGGACAGAATGCGATTTCAATGTAGTGGTTAGGTTCTGGACGATACATCCTTGGGTAGAGGTTTACCATTGCATCACAATGAGATGTAGTATTAGTTGTCCTGCTCTCTGTACAACATATGAGTATGCTGTTAACACTGGGTACAGTATTGATGGACAAGGTTTGTTCACATACAATTAAATCTCAGGTAAAGTGCAAATGGTACAATGCCCTGTTAGTCATTAAAGCAAGAACAATGCTTGACAGTGGACTGTACTACAACAGGAGGGCACAAGTTTATCTAAAGTAATAACATTAGGCTGTTTCTAATTTATGTAATCTAGGGATAGAAAACCAGTGGCTTTGGACTGTCAATATAAATGACACCAGTCTGTCTCAGCTTTGCAAATATAACACATACTATTTTAAAATAGCCAGAGGGTCCACATTTTCATCCCCAGTGAAAAACACGAATCCAGCCAAAAGAACCCAGAAATGTTCCATAGTCCCCGCCAGAGATGATAACAACTCATTGACCCACAAGATAGCTGTTTGCTCTTTCCATGGCTTCCCTAAAGAACAGGCCTGGCTAAACTCTTTAGCTGCTCCAGCATTAAAGTCTCTGAACTGAAAGGACACAGTGTAAGGGGCAGGAATCTCCTAGAGGGAGCTGTCATTGTGGTATTGGTTCGTCAAATAGGGGAATGGGAATAACACAAGTACAGGACAGAAACCCGCAGCAGGCATGAGCCACACAAAGGGCATGTGCATCCTAAAGCAGCAGAATACGGAACACATGGGAAGTTCCAATGAGCCCGTCAGGGGAAGGAACGGCAAATTGTCTGGAAAATGCATCATAAACAGTGTTTCAGTGGGTGTGAAAGGATGTTAAAGAATTAGGGTGCAAGTGTTTCTGTGTCACCAGTGTAGTCTTAGTCTGTGTGCAGCCCTTCGCATATCTTTAAACAGAGTATTGGAAGAGATGAATTTGCACCCAGTCCAGACCCATACTCATCTAATCCCTGCTATCTCAGGTACAGTTCAAGCCAGATAAACTCAACACTTGAGTAAAAACACCATGAACTACTCTTTCATTTGCAGCAGCAGAGGTGCCCAAGAACAAATTAATGACACATTCCATCTCCAGATGTCATTCCTGCCCACATCCTATCACCCAACGAAGGAACCATAAGCTGACCTGAGCAAGAGGATCCCATTTGCCTCACAGATCACATACCAGCCCATCACATTGCCAGTATGTATTTACAGACCTGCACGCCATTATCTAGTGGTGAACTTCAACCAATCCACACTGAAATTTCCTGTGGGGGACCATAGTGAAAGGATGCAACATCCAAAGAGGCTGACATGTAGTTCAGCCTGTCACACTGCTGAACACAGAGCAGGACGCTGCTGTGTCCAGAACTTTGGAACTTTCCTCCGCCACAGTCCTTATGCAGTCTGATGTGCTAGGGAAAGGGCTGCCATCAATCTACCATGCTTCTGCCGCCTGCCACAAATCAAACCTGGTTGTGACCTTGAACAAACAATGCACCAATTCTTCCCGAGCATCTGAACCACGTGAAGATTAATTCTAATACTAATCAATGTGCCACCCTGACTCTGTTTAAAGAACTGCGAGGTGGACAATGTTCTAGTGAAGCCCAATCAACATCCATAGAGAGTGACAGCAGCTCTGTAGCAATGATCTGCTCCACCATTTAAAAACCTCCAGATTACATCAAACTGGCAAATGCTCACATCAACTGAGAGCTATTGGTCACTCGATATGAAAGTGGAGGGGTACAGGGATATGTGTGTGTGCATGTGTGTGCATATGTGTAAGAGAGAGAATGTGTGTGTGTGTGTGTGTGTGTGTATGTATAAATGTGTGTGTAAAAGTGTGTATGTAAGAGAATGGAGTAATAAAAAAAGATTCAATGCCTCATCTCGGTCCGTGTCCTTGTGCTCTGCCTGGTCCCTGTCAGTCACTTGTTGCGTGTATCCCAGGGACAGTGCGTCCCACTCCAAGCGAGTAGGGAGGCAATGCCAAACATCCGGCAGAAATACAACCACAGTCTCCACGCGGGCTGGGAGTAGCCGCCCCTCACGGAGCTCTCCAGGCTGCTGGTAGCGAATCTCAGCAAAGCGAAACCTGTCACAAGGGAAGAGGGTTACTGGATATAACAGCACACAGGACCAGAAAACCAACGTAATGCTTGCAGTCTAATGATACGCATCCACACTTTTTAATTGTCATGCCACCCCGTGTCTTTTATTGCCAACAGAGCTCTACTTCCTCCCACCACGTTATCATCATCAGATACAGAGTCTCAGATTTCCCCGTGGAAAGGGCATTTATGTTAAGGTAGCAGTGATTTCTTAAAAAAAGTCTACTCCAAATATGAATGAAATTCAGATCTTGCTGGCCTCTGTCACAAGAAGACACAGAGGGGGATACCCTTTGCTCAATCCCACTGGGAACCCTTCACTTATCATCCATAATATTAGGAGAATAAATCTTGGATGTCTGTGACGGAGAAAAATTTTGCCCACAGGAGGCCACCTTCCATCCACCTATCAGCCCGTACACAGGGTAACTCTCCAAGTCAATCAAACAGCAACAGTTTGTCACTCATTTCCGTTCTTGCACAACATTCAAGTACATGGCTGAAGTGATGCATCCAATACACAAATAGGCTTAGTAATGCTGAGAAGTGACCTCTCACCAGGGAGGTCCTGCAACTTGGGTCATAATGGAGGACGCCTGGGCTCTGGGGCACGAAGAACAATGAGTCTTTAAACATTAGGGGCTACCTCGGCAGGTATCACTGGTGAATGAAAGGCACACTATAACAAAGAACACATCAGCAAGTCACCAAACTAGAGGAACCTGTCTCTGCAGCTTTGCACATAAAAGCCAACAGTGACCACATCACCTGCGTAGCCTGGAACCCATCATATGCAGCGAAAAGCCCCTGGCCAGAGAGGGCCCACAAATGCTGTCTCACCCCCTCAACCCAAACCACTAATATATTCCTGCAGAAAACCCTTTGCCTTGGCAGAGGCACTTGGCCGAGATCCACAATTGTTACTAAGAGGGGAGAACATTTAGTGCTAATGAAGTCTTGCAGGTGCATTTCCTGTTGTTTTATACGGCACATTCCCCCCACCCCACAAGTGGATTCCTCCCCCTGTTAATGCAACATGTATCCACACCCATCTGCTCCTCTGCACTGGGAGACTCACCACTGAGTGCAGACGCTCAAATCAATGCCAGTCAAGTTCTTGGTGGTGCGAATGGCCGTCCTGATGAGCACTCTGGGATCCTTATCCGGGTCTGGACCATCAAGGGAAGGAGACCAACTTCCACCAATTGCCACAGCTTCCTCCTGGCCCTTCATTCCCACCAAGAACTGTACAAATGAACATCAGAGAGGTGGGAGGGGTAAGCGGGAGGCAAGGTGATTGTGTAGAAAGAGGAAGACACAAAATGTGTGTGATAGAAGAATAGTGGTCGAGGTGGTGTTTGTGAAGGAGAGTGGGCAGGCAGGAGGAGTAGAGTGTGGGTAAGCCCGTGAAATAAAGAGGGTAGAGTGAGATAGAAATGGAAAAGGGAGAGAATTAAGAAAATATTAATACAAATCAAAGCAGTGCAAATCTAAAGCTTGAACTTGGATTACCAACAGCAGGCAATATATCACACCCCAAGGACAAGATCCCTGCTCTGGATGAATTTAAACAAGATTCATCAGGGTAAAGGACTTGGTTTAATATTTCATCCAAAAGGCACTTCCCCTCCAACAATTCATTGTTCCCTCAGTCTTGTGAATACTGGTGTGGATCACAGGCTAAGCTCAGAGGAAAGGATGACAGGTATACTGCATTGGCTTGATCTATACAGCAGTCAAAACTGTCAGGACTGCTGCTTGCCATTCCCATTTCAGGAGATATTCCACTGTAGAGAATTAGGTTGAGACGGAGGTTGGTCTCGGGTCCAATTCTCATTGCTTAAAGCAGCATCACCACTTGAGTATAATAAGAAATTAACCACCTAAGAGTAAGAGATCTGTGGGAGATAATGGGAAATTCCTTTACAGGTTCATCAAAAGCACCTACCTTAATCAGTCTACTGGGATGCTGAGGTGAATGAGGCACATCTTTTGGTGCTTCAGCCAATATATATGCCTGGTGGTACAGTTCGAAGAGGTCTGGGCAGGACAACAGTATCACCTGAAGCACAAATTGGACAAGTCAGTGAAATCAAGTAGCGACAGAACACCTTTGCTCAAAACTAGGCTGGGCTCTCCATCCCACAAAACAGCAGGATGAACCAAATAAATTCTCTTGGCTTGGGAATCACATCGATAAGAAAATTGTGCACATGATCCTGCTACTGAAACGTGAAAGGGAAACACCAAGGTATTATACAGCAGTTGGACTTGTATTTATTACTGGGAACTCCTACAATTTATCAAGGACAAAGTGATTGAACACTGAACATTTCATCTGCTCATGTTGACCTCATGAGCTAACCGACCAGCCTATCAGCAGATGGATATGTGGTTTTCTCACCCATTGCCCTGGTCATGGTTAATAATTGTGGCGCAACATACATGTTGGACACCTCAAGTCACTTTGTGTGCCTACCCATTTTCCTGAAGCACTGCTGTTCAACCAAATCGTTCGTAGATTGATAAGCTCAATTTCAGTTATGCGGCCATCAAATTTACCCCTAACACTCTTTTTAACTTTATCATGTCATTTGCAAGTCCATCAAAATAATATCCTTTGATATCTTCCTGTCAGCTGGTCTCAGATGTGAAAGAAAATCAGTCATTCAAATCTAGGCTGACTTGTGGATCTGAAATTAACCATATATAACCATATAACCACTTACAGCACAGAACAGGCCAGTTGGGCCCTACTAGTCCATTCCGTAACAAATCCCCACCCTCCTAGTCCCACTGACCAGCACCCGGTCCATACCCCTCCAGTCCTCTCCTATCCATGTAACTATCCAGTCTTTCCTTAAATGTAACCAATGATCCCGCCTCGACCACGTCTGTCGGAAGCTCATTCCACATCCCTATCACCCTTTGTGTAAAGAAATCTCCCCTCATGTTCCCCTTATAATTTTCCCCCTTCAATTTTAAACCATACCCTCTAGTTTGAATCTCCCCCACTCTTAATTGAAAAAGCCTATCCACATTTACTATCCCTTTTAAAATCTTAAACACCTCTATCAAGTCCCCACTCAATCTTCTACGCTCCAGAAAAAAAAGCCCCAGTCTGCACAACCTTTCCCTGTAACTCAAACCTTGAAATCCTGTCAACATTCTCGTGAACCTTCTCTGCACTCTATTTTGTTTATATCTTTCCTATAATTTGGTGACCAAAACTGTACAGTACTCCAAATTTGGCCTCACCAATGCCTTGTACAATTTCATCATAACCTCCCTACTCTTGAATTCAATACTCCGATTTAAGAAGGCCCACATTCCAAATGCCTTCTTCACCACACCATCTACCTGAGTATCAGCCTTGAGGGTAATATTTACCATCACTCCTAAATCCCTTTGTTGCTCTGCACATCTCAATTGTCTACCATTTAATGCATATGACCTATTTAGATTTGCCTTTCCAAAATGTAACACTTCACACTTATCTGTATTAAATTCCATCAGCCATTTCTCAGCCCACACCTCCAGCCTTCCTAAATCACCTTTTAATCTATGGTAATCTTCCTCACTGGCCACAACACCACCAATCTTTGTATCATCCGCAAACTTGCTTATCCAATTCTCCACCCTTACTTCCAGATCGTTAATATATATATAACAAACAATAGTGGACCCAGGACCGATCCCTGAGAAACTTCACGAGTCATCGGCCTCCAATTGGACAAACAATTTTCTACCACTACTCTCTGACACCTCCCATCCAACCATTGCTGAATCCATTTCACTACCTCCTTATTTATACCTAATGCCTCCACCTTTTTTCCTAACCTCCTGTGGGGAACTTTGTCAAAAGCTTTACTAACGTCTAAATAGACAACATCCACAGCTTTCCCTTCATCAACCTTTTTTGTAACCCCCTCGAAAAACTCAATCAGGTTTGTCAAGCATGATCTACCACTGACAAAACCATGCTGATTACTCCCTAGCAATCCCTGTACCTCCAAATATTTGTAAATATCATCCCTCAGAACACTTTCCATCAACTTGCCCACCACAGACGTCAGACTCATGGGCCTATAATTCCCAGGTTTATATTTGGACCCTTTCTTAAACAGTGGAACCACATGCGGAACCCTCCAATCCTTTGGCACTACCCCCGTGGCCAGTGACATCCTAAATATCTCTGTTAATGGCCCTACTATCTGTCCACAAGCCTCCCTGAGTGTCCTTGGGAATATTTTATCCGGTCCCGGAGATTTATTCACCTTTATCTTTTTCAACACAGCCATCACTACCTCCTCGGTTATCCTTATATGCTTCATGACCTCCCCATTACTTTTCTTTACTTCAACTGGTTCACTATTTTTTCCCCGAGTGAATACCGAGGCAAAGAAATCATTCAAAATTTCCCCCATTTCCTCTGACTTCTCACTCAGCCTACCTTCGCTATCTACAAGGGGTCCAATTTTATCCCTCATTAATCTTTTACTTTTAATGTACCTATAGAAACCCTTTGGATTTATTTTTACTCTGTCTGCCAAAGCCTCTTCGTGCCTTTTTCTGGCCTTTCTAATTTCTTTTTTAAGATTCCTTCTACACTCCTTGTAGTAGTCCTTCAAATTCTCAGCTCCCTGCTCTTTATACCTCTTGTACACCTCCCTTTTTCTCCTAACCAAATTTCCAATATTCCTTGAAAACCAAGCCTCCCTATGACTTCCAGTCTTTCCTTTGATCCTCACTAAGACATATCTACTCTGTACCCTCAAAATTTCTTTTTTGAATATCCTCCATTTTTTATTTACATCCTTCCCTGAAAATATCCTGTCCCACTCAATACTCCCTAAATCAACTTTAGGCCCCTCCTTGCTCTTCCCTAAAACTAACAAGAGCTATGATCACTAGACCCAATTTGTTCTCCAACATTAATGTCCGATACCTGACCTAGCTCGTTCCCTAACAGGAGATCTAGTATTACACCGTCCTGAGTCGGTTCTTCTACTAATTGATTTAGAAAACAATCTTTTTTTTTCTTTTTCTTTTTTTTTTAAATTTTTTATTTTTCACACCATAAATCACATTAGCCATGATATACACTTTTTCTTTTTCAATTTAGAAAACAATCTTGAACACATTTAACAAACTCTAGCCCATCAAGCCCTCTAATTGAATTCTTTTAGCATTCACTGTCAAATTTGCTTTTTAGTTAATATCATACATTTTGTGAAATATGGAGCCCATATTTACAAACTCTTGGTATTAAAATTTAAATAAATCTCATACATATCCTTTCTCTATAGGTCTCTCTCTAGATGTATGTTTAAAACCATTGGAAAGTAAAGTACTCCTGTTGTGGTTTCCTTGTCCCGGTTGTTACTTTTTAAAAATAAACAAGTATTTGTATTAAGCTTGAAACATTGCGATATGTTTGCTTGTGGCTTTATATTAAATATTTTTTAAAATTTGCTCGTTAGTTGTTTTGGTGGAGTTATTATTAGAGTTTAAGATTCCTTAAAGCTCTGTTTCTTAACCAATTTGATACCAATAAACCATTCCATTCCTTGAAAGCACACTGCTTACCTTGGCACTATAAGTGGAATCGGCATCAGCAGGATCCAGTTGAACCTCTTGTCCCTCAGATGATTCAAGCCCTTTCTCCATCACGTGGAAAATGCATTTCTGGCCTAACTGAAAAGGTTCAATCAATGGGAATGTATTCACCCAGCACTGCCTGCTATCGAAAAAGGTGTCGGGGATGTTGAGGCATGGGTATCGACGCTGCACTTCTATTGTATCACAAGCAGGGCTAAAGGACAAAGCAGACCAATATTCTATTAACAGGGATTTCCAGAGATAGGTGATCCATCTCTGAGAACCCCAAAATACATTCCTTACTGGTCACTGAGTGCATCATCCATTCCACAGTGGCTCCAAACAACACATCCTAGGGCTATTTGGTCTACTGAATTCCTATTAAGTCCACATCAATGACCCAAGCTCATTTCTGGATACCAACCTAGACTTGCTTGCTTGTCAAATATGTAAGGTAAGCTTGTGAGAAATTGCAATGGGGGGGGCGTGGCAAGATGGCGTAGGGAGCGGACGTGCCTTCCCGGTCTCCCCCAGGCAGTTATATAAATACCCGTTTTAAGAATATTTCTTTTCTGTTAAAAGTCTTTGTTTTGTTTATCAATTGTTTTTAGTTTAAAATGGCAACAAAGATTAAGGAAAATAGAGTTCAAATACAGAACAAAACTACACTCTCCGACTTTGGAAGAAACTCGGCCTACTTGCCCAGACAGAACCACGGAGTCAAGGCTGGAATCTTCTTAAGAACGGAGCTCATTAATTGGACTGTCGGATAAGCTGGACTTGGACACCCCTCTGAAAGATGGTGATGAATATTGATTTGAAATGTTTTATGAAGATAAATTGCAGTAATTGGCATTGGTTGCCCGTGAGTTTTAAAAATCCAGATAACATTAAAGTTTATTAGTGATTTTTTTTGGATGGAATATCGGAAGGATGAACTTATTATCTATAAATACAGAACAAAATTACATTCTTTGACTTTGGAAGAAATTGACCTATTTGCCCAGACAGAGCCGGAGTTGGTGCTGGAATTTTCTCAAGAACAGAACTTATTAAAGTTGATTTCGGACTCCTTTTTGAAAGATGGCGACGAATGTTGATTTGAAATATTTTCTGAAGATAAACATATATATGGAACTCCTTGACCTGCAATAAGGTTTATCAGTGATTTTTTTTTGGATGGAACATTGGAAGAGTGAATTTATTATCTGTGAGTATGCATACATTGCAAACAGATTTTAATAGTTTTGAAAAGGTTTTTTTTTAAAACTAAACAACAAGATCAGTTTAATATTGAGAAAATTGGAAAAAATGGAAACTTTATTAAATTTGGAAACTCAGTAGAAAGAAACTATGAACAAGATTGATGATTTATAAAATTAAAGTCGAAGGAGCAATGTTCAAGAAGAGTTAAAAATTTTGAATAAGTTTTTCTTGAAAATAAACAATAATTTCAACTTAACATTGAGAAGATTGACAAAGTGGAAAATTTGATATTAAATTGGGAAACATAGAAGAAAGAACTTATGAATAACATTGATGCTTTAGAAGATCAAGACCGAAGGAATTATGTTCAAGAAAATTTTAAAAGATTTGAAAAAACTTTTTTTGAAAGTAAGCTACAAATTCAACTTGAGACTGAGAAGAATGGAAGATTCGGTGTTGAACTGGGATGTTCAGAGGTGTTTTAATTCAGTGGATGAAATTCAGGAAGACTTGAAAAAAAAATGTTAAAAAAAGCTTTTATTGATTGTAAACAATGTTTAACTTAGTGTTGGGAAGGTGGAAAGGGTGCAAAATTTAATATCCAGTTTGGATTTTCAAAAAAAAAAAAGAGTTTATGAATAAGATTGGTTAAATTGATGGACCGGGGTTTTATGGATATAAGAAATGATGATTTTTCGGTTTATACATGTATTTTGTCTGTCTGGGGGGGGGGGGGGGGGGGGGGGGGGAGGGAGTGGTACTTCTGCTCCCGAAAGTCATATGCCACTTGTGGTTTATACCACACCCATTTGGGTTTTTGGGAATTAACCACCACAAGGTGGTTTCCTAAGGGGTTAAGGGAGGTGGGGGGGGAAATTTGAAAATTATTTAGTATCTATTATGTAATATTATACTAAGTCAATTTGAAATGAATGTGTGGAGATACTATAAATAAATTTCAAAAAAAAAAGAAATTGCAATAGGGATTCACTGGATCCCTTCACTCTGGGAGAGTAACAAACTAATCCCCACCCCTTTACCCTCTTGTGAAATCACAGGCCGCCCTGTACTCATAGAGAGACCAATAAACCCATTTCATTGCTCAGCTTACTTCTGCTCCTATGTCCTTGTTCTATGAACCAATTTGTCTGAACAGTGACTCATAAACCAATGTCCATCCCATTTAAGTGATTGACCACTGGGGGGGGGAAGGTAGATGAAATAGCAAACAGGTAGCCAACATTATGAACAGCAGCCTTTGCAGTGCTCTGACACCATGGAACACTTTTGGGAGAGGTGGTGACAAAATCAGAGCCCAATCTAGAGCTAGGCAGTGCCTGAAGCAGGCAGGCTACTGGATATCAAAGGTCTACATAGACAGCCCACCAGTGTGGGAAAGTCAAAGGCTCCAGGCATATTAGCATGTCAAGGCCAGTACCTGTCCAGGCAGAAGCGAGAGTACTGCACATTATATGAAGGAATGTAATGCCGTGCTTTTTTTGCTGGCCCTTCGCCAGATGACATATCCTGGTAACGTTTATGGGAGCCACCTTGGCCCATCCGCTTGTAATTGTCCCTGTTTGGGAGAAAACAAGGAATAAGCATCAGCAGCTTTTAGTAGCAACTTTGACAACACTTAGTTGTAATTTCTCTAGTACTTTAAAACAGAGAAATACAACATCCTAGCTGGAAGACATATTCTTTAATACTGTGAAAGAAGCCGCCTAAAAACCTGTTCACACACAATAACACACTCATCTAACAAAATCTGAGACTTCTGAATGTCCGCTCACACTGAAACCCAGACACCTAACATTCAGACCCTGAGTGCTCACAGCATTGGGGGGTGGTGACATCCAGCCCCAGATTCGATCTCACCTATGTCTCAGAACATACTTTGGTATAGATCAACATAGGCCCTAATAATTGGAGAGTCCTTGTGTATATAATGTCTAAAGCCAATTCAGTTGAATTTGACTCACAGCCTCTTGATGACGACCAACGAAGCTGGTTACTTTTGACCACGTAAAAGAGACACCTCCCCAACTAAATCCTCTATGCGACAACCACATCCCCCCACAAAACGGAAAACGAACTTTCGTGGATGTAAGTGCTTTTTACCTCCTGTCGCCTCTCCGACCCATGTCCATTCGACCATTCCTGCCCATTGACCGCATTCCCAAATCCAGCCTGCGGCCAAGCTGGCCATGTGGACCCAAGTGAACCAGAGGCTGCAGCAAACCAGCTGGTGAGGGCGTTGGGGAGACAAAGAAAGAAACAGAGAGGCAGCAATGGAATGAGTGCATTGGAGGGGGCAGGGTATTGGAGTCGGTGCGGCAAAAATGGGGTGGGAGGAGGGAAAAAGAGGGCGGAACAGAGAGAGAGGAGAAAGCAGGGAAGGGTGGGAGAGGGAGTCAGGTTGGGCAGAGATCAGAGAGAAGAGGGAGAAAGAGAAACTGTTAAAACAGCAATACAACCCTTCATAACATAGACGGCCCGGCGCGAGAGGTAGAGACAATCATGGATAACAAAGGAATGGAAATATGAACTATTTTCTTCTCTGATCAATTTACCCATTTAAATTGAAGACCTTCATTTGAGATGAAATGAGGTGGGGAATGAAGGGAGAGTGGGCGAGGGAGAAGAGAGCGAGAGAATGGCCTGGAGCAGAGTGCCACCCCTGAAAATGGACATGGACTGAATGCACTCAGCTTCTGCTAAGCTGAGGAGAAGGCGAAAGCGCGGCAGGTAGACCTTGCCATTGGCAGTGCAAAGATAACAGCAATAGCTTGAAACAGATTGGGATCAGTCTTAATGTTCAGAAAGCAAACAGCAGATTTCAAAGCAATGAATGTGTTCTCTTCCCACAGGTGCTGCATGTGGTTTTGCAGAGAATTATGTACACCATTTCCATGCCCCTAATCAACAACCCAGCCTGATCAATGGCAACACTGCTGGAAGCCAATCACTTGGTAGTCCACATAACATTTACATCAGTGCACACGGGAAGAAACATCAGTTCAATTATATGGAGCCGAATTAATCAGCCCGAGGGTTTCATCCCAAACTTCATATATTCCGTTGGACAGTAAAATTTTGTCAATTTGAGCAAATAAATGAGCCTTCAAAGATCGGTTCCAATCATAAGAATAGAAATGCTTGAGTGAAATCTGGCAATGAGGAGAAATAAACTCTTTTCAATAGTTATGTGGCCACGTTAAAATATTGTACATAAATGCTATTCATACATAATTTAAATCTCGAAAACTTCAAAGCTACTGAATTGTGAAACCCACCAAGGAAATGAGTGGATGCCTTAGAAACAACCAATAACTGAGAGTAGCTGGAGTAGCAGAGAGCAATAAAGGGAGGAAAAAAGTCCAAATTAAAAAATGTTACCCGTGAGGAAGGTGAACAGACTGGTCAATGTCGGGTTTGTGCTAATATTGTAACCACTCTCTGTATTTTGACTAGTGAAGACTAATTTGCATGTGATCATGACAAATTTTTAGAACTTGAAGCTACTGAGTGACCTAACTGGAGTTGTTGGTTGTCCGCCGCCATTGATGAAGACCTTGACACCATTAGTCACTTTAAGATTGGATGTGGTATGTCCAAAGATGACTGATCAAGCCAATTCGGGCACGGAATGTCCTGACACATGTTGGACCGACATGTGTAGGGACTGCAGTTGTGCGCTGTTGGCTCTGGATTTAGGTTGTCTCTCAGCAGTGTGCCTTGCTTCTAAGCTTGAAAGCCCACGCCAGGTAGGGCAGTTTTGTGTGAGAAATTCAGAATTAGAATTTATTGACACAAACGAGTCATGAAATGCAGTGTTTTGCTGCATCATTAGTGCAAACATTCATATTATGAACCAACTTGCATTACAACAACAAAAAAAGTAAAAATAACAGTGCACGAGAAGTCAGGCCGTGTCTTTGGTTCATCGATTATTCAGGAATCTGATGGCAGCGGGGAAGAAGCTGTCCTTGTGCCGCTGAGTGCTCATCTTAAGGCCCCTGTACCCTTTTCCTGATGGTGGCAGAGCGAAGAGGGCATGGCCTGGGTGGTGGGGGTTTTTGAGGATAGAGGCTGCTTGTAATGTCACAGGTCGAGTTAACAACTCTCTGTGGAGTTCATTCTTGTGCTGACAGTTGGGGCCCCCAAACCAGGCAGTGATGCAGCTGCCAGAATGCTCTCCACGGTACACCTGTAGAAGTTTTATGAGAGTCTTCATGTTTCCCTAACTTACTCCTGAAGCCCACAATCATCTCCTTGGTTTAACACAAGGTTGTTATTGTTACACCATTCAACAAGCTGATCTATCTCCCTCCTGTCTGCTTCCTCGTTGCCATTTGTGATTCTGCCGACAACTATGGTGTCATAGGCAAACTTATGGATGGCATTGGAATTTGTGTCTGGCCACACAATATGACAAATACAGCAATGGACTAATCACGCATCCTTGTGGTGCACCTGTATTGATAATCAGTGAGGAGGAGACGTTGTTCCAATTCGTACTGACTGCTTCCCAGGTGGTCGTGACTACGTCAAGTGACTTCAGGGATGCCTTTAGTGTAACGTTTCTTCTGCCCTTCATGTGAGCATCTACCAGCAGAGTTCCCCAAAAAAGCTGCTGCTTGGGTATGCACTCATCTGACATACAATGACACGACTTGCTCACCGGGTCTGTGCTCTCACCAGTAGTGTGTGGACTGATGGTAGACTTGCTCTAGAGAGAACTTCAGTGGCTGGTACTTTTCTTGCCCTCTAATGGCTAAAATTCTGCGAAGACAAGTCATATGAAAAGGATTGAGGCGTCTTGCGTGTCTTCGAGTCCACATTTCACAGGCATATAGGAGGGTAGTGAGTACCACAGCTCTGTAGATCTTCGTTGCTGGACTGATTCCTCAACATTCCCATGCAGTGGAATGCAGCCTTCCAAAAGCAGAACTTGTCTTTGCTATTCCCCAGTTAATTTCTGTATCAATAGTCAGTGCTCGGGAGAGCGTGCTGCCAAGGTAAGTGAAATGGTCCACTGCCTGTTGTGTTTTTGGGTTCTATGAACGGTGCACGAGGAGCCCCCGGCGCATGACTTCAGTCTTTTTAATGTTGATGGTAAATCCAAAGTTGACAAGCTGTGGAGTATTTGTCCATACTGACTTGCATCTCTGACTCTGAGCCAGCATACAGGGTGCAGTCATTGGCAAAGAGCTTCCCATCCACTCTGTACTAGAGGCTGATTCCAGCATCACTGTCCTGCTTTATGACATTGGTGACTGGGAATGCCTAGATGATTCTCCGCTATCCATGTCAGGCTCATGCTAAGTACGTTTCCCCATATCCGAGAAACTTAGGACTGGACAGTTTGTAATTATTTTCGGTTAATGGAACAAAACAGGAAAAACAAAACACCACCACAGGATCAGCACCCGACACCTGCCCATCACCACCAGTCCTGAATGGAGTCTCTGCTCCTGCCCGAGAGGCTGCTCTCCTTGATGACACCGCAACAAAGGATTTTTCTGACAGCTTGTGGCTGGGAGACAGCGGCACGCACTTTGTAAAACAAGTATAGCAGAAAAAAAGAGGAAGAGCGTTACCTAAAACGAGGACAATTAGCGTTCTAATTTATTCCCTTGCGCTGCCTGACCTGCTGACTTCCTCCAGTCACTCAATGATGGCTCAAGATTCCAGCCTGCTGGTCAGAGGCATTCAGCCGTCTATCTTCCTGGTTCTGAGCTCTGTTGTTACCAAACTGGTGCCGTCAGAGCCCCACATGGGCAAGACGGGTGATAAATTTTTCTTCAACTTGTGATGTCATGTCAGCGCCACGATAAGGTTCAGTTAATGGAACATTTTGGTTAACAGAACTTTGGAAAAGGGAAAACATTTGGTATTGTAACCTCCATCTGTATTTTAACCAGGGAAGACTAATTTGCATGTGACCATGACAAATTTCAGAATTTGAAGCCAATGAGTGACCTATACGGAGCAATACTGCATGAAGGAACAAAGCAGCCAACTTGAACAGAGCAAATTCCTACAAGAAGCAACATGAATTGTTACCACATAATCAGTTTGAAGTGAAGATGATTAAGTGAGGACACCACATGGTTGCATCCTTCCCTCAATAGTATCATATTTTAAGGGTAGATGGGGCCTTGGTTTAACTTTAATACCTCTTCGTTAATCAATGGGTCACACATTCTTTCGTGAACATCTCCTCACTTGTCAGGAAGATGCAGCAATGACTGCATTTCCTGAGAAGACTGAACCAGGCAAAGTTACCGGCCATCATCATGTCAACCTTCTACAGGAGCTCATTGAGAGCATCCTGATCAGCTGCATCAGTGTGGTAATGGTTGCTGCAGAGAAATGAATCAGAGGTTTACCCACAGGGCCATAAAAGTGGCTGAAATGATCTCCCTTCCACCCATCAACGTGATCTACTGGGATTATTGAGGACCCCTTCCTCCCTGCACACAGCGTCTTTCAGCTGCTCCCATCAGGAAAGAGATACAGGAGTATCAGAGAGAGCACCCTGAGGAACAGCTTCTTCCCACAGGCAGAGAATGCTGAATGACCAAAGGAACTGCTCACACTCACCCTTCGAGACTCTCATATTTAAAAAGCAACACATTTATTTATTTGTATATACGTATACTTGTATTGGTGGTCTGTGTCTGTTATGTCTGGTTGCGTGCCTGCTTGATTTGCACCAAGGAACAGAGAATGCTGTTTCATCGGGCTGCACTTATGTAATCAGATGACAATCCTGCAGAGATTCCACAATGCCTAATACTGGTCCTGATATCTCACCACTCAGTTCTACCATTCCCAGTGCAGCACCCCTTTAGCCCTATCTCTCTCCAACAGAACAGCTTCGATTCAGTATTGGCTCTCTAGCAACATGATCCTCTCATCAGTTGAAGCATGTTGATTTTTGCGTCAAACCTCAAGAAGAACGCGACAAAAAAAAACTGGCCATTGAGCTGCAGCTCAACAATACACCAACAGGGTGATGGGTGAGCCCGAGTGGAGAGTAATCATGGAGGTGGCACCTGCTGGGGATTGAGAAGTCACACAAGGAGACAGGATTATAGCAGGTGTAATCACCACCCCAGTGACCTCGACAAAGTTCTGCCAGGCTCGCTTGTGATGGATACTCACGTTTATGAGGGAGCTGAGAAAGCAATGGCTGCGAGGATAACAGGGAGGGAATGCGTGGAGCTTGCAGCAGAGGCTGGGGCTGGGGTTTGGCTCCCAGGATGCCTTGCTTCTGTCCAGACATCATGTGTGATGGGTTCTGCAATGAAAAGCATCCACAACAAAAAGAATCAATTTGAGGAAAGCTTTCCCAACATGAACATGACAGAAAAATTATTCTGGAAAAGACTCAGCAATTTATCGTTGTCCAGGGCTCTCTGGAATCTCTGTCATTTATACTGGGGTAGTGACGTGGGACAAGCAGAGACATAAACCTTGCTTGGGGTTGGGGGAAATGGAAGGGTTGTACTGTGGCCTCCAGTCGGATGTGAGAACACACTGTCCTCACATTACTCCACTTCTGCTAAAATCAAACCTGCAGAGGAGACATTAATGAAGAATGTCTCACGTCAATGATCACCACTCCCACCCCACCCCATATCAATCACTAGAAACAGCAGAACTCCACAGCTGATGGGAAATCCAAAGGGTGGGTGTGGACTGACCAGCCAATACCCTACTTCCAGTCCCAGCATCAATACTGATGTCATTGCAGTCAAAAGTACAACCTGCATTGCCACCCCAACCATTAGGGTGTGATGGAGCATGTGACCACTCCAATGGGAACCTGCTCAGAATCCACCACATCTGTCCATCAAGGTCAAGACCACCCATGCTGAGCACTAACTTTGCCATTGGCCCCCTTTAACAAAAACACACACATCATCACTGGCTCCTTTAATCACCTGTCCTAGTTTTGGCATATGTGGGCCGGCTCCACTGACCAATATAAAGCCCAATACGTGGAGCAGTTGGGTCTCTTTTCCACGAGGAACGAATCTGAGCCCCACTCCAGCCAGAGACGACGCTGGTGAATCAATCCCCAGGTGTGTGCCAGTAATGGGAGTGAGGCTTTTACTGTGGTGCACATTAACAAACCATTGCTGTAACATATTTCTCATCTTTCCATTAATCACAGAGCTGTACCTACATCGGGTCTGGGTGGGCGGGTACTGCTGTTGTGTCTTTCTTTTATACTATATGAAATACAGTTTGTAGCAATTATTGGTTTAATTGTCCAATGCAGCTGTGTTGATTGTGCCTTGACTGAACGTATGCATGAGATACCCATGGCGACTTTCTCTCGTGGGCAAATAAATATTTTTTGTTATCATCAACACTCGTTGCTCCTTGGACCTGCTGAACGTGTTCCTCACACCTCAGAGGGGCTATAAACTGAAAGGCACACAATGCTTGGTAGAGGAGTTGAAGGAATGGTAGCAGATGGGTAAGGGAAGAAACAGGACTAGGAAAGAGTGGTTTATGGAATCAGGATCTAAAGTTTGGGATGCAAGGGGAAATGTAGGCTTAGTTGCAGTAAGCTGCCTATATCTCATCCAATCATCTACAAGATGCTTCATAAAGACTAAACTGATAAAGGTCAATAATCTAAGCTGCTAATCAGGACCTTTCATTGTTTCTTTTGCACTGCACTAAAGCCTGTACCTGAGTGGGCTGCACCTGGACTTTGAGTGCGCTCCATTTCACTGAGTGATTGGGGTTGAACACCGCCTTCACCAGCACTCGTTCCCCAATCTGGGGCATCCGACCCTTCACCACACTGCAATACAAACACACGCACAAATCACAACTCTGACACAAACCACCCATTGCTGACACCGCAACATACAACCTCCCAATGATAGGGGCTGCCCAAAGTGGGTATGGGTCAAAGACCAAAGTCCCATGTGTATGAGGCACTATCCCATTGGATACAATGCCCTACAGGTAACTAAGGACCACAGCCCTAATGGCACTGTGGATCAGGGAGAAGTCCTTGAATTTTTGACAGATCCTGAAGGTGTCTAAACTTCCATGAGCTTAGACATTTTGACAGTCTGTTTGATGACTGTGACAATCGAGTCCAAAGCTCTTGGACAGCACCCTCCCAGGGATTAGGGACAGGATCTCCCAGTAAAACTCTTTGATCAAGAGACACTAAAATCAGCCATAACACAAACTTGGAGAAATCAAACTGGGAGCAACTGGGATCTGAATGGCTCAGTGGCCAAACAGCAGGGGAAAATGGGAGCCATTAAATGAAGCTTCCAATGCTACACTCTCTACCGGTTCAAGGACCACTTACTTCAGATGGAACAACACTTCCTCGTCAATGAACCCCAAGTAGTCGTGGAGACTTGTGACCACTCCTGTAAACACTCGCTGCTTCTGCGACTGGCCTGACTGCTGGTGGCCCTGCCAATAGCAACAGAACCGGCGTCATTATTCAAAGGGACAACAAATCTCCAGCAACACTGGAGATAGATGCACTACACTTCCATATACACCCTCCACGTGAAGCTTGCCAGCCAAGCACCTGACTGATACTTTACTGCAAAGGGACACCCAACCAAGCCTGACCACACCCTCAACATACAAAACTGCTTATGGTTTATCATCCGGTTTATAATGAATCTGTAACACTGCATGTAGCATATACATCCATTGAAGCATCACCCCAACAATGCTGTAATTATTGACCAATTTACAAAAGGTAACCAACAGCTGGCCAATGACAATGACCAATGTGTCCAAGTGGTAAAATGAGTCAACACCTACAGAATACATTACAGTGCAGACCTGCCTGCCTGTGCAGGTAAACAAAAAGCTCCCACAGCACTATTGCACAGGTAAGGAGTTCTCTGCTTTTTGAACGAGACATTAAGTAAAGGCTCCACTTTGCTCTCTTTTGAGTCGGCATAAAAGATTACTGGTGTCTGGGCAAATACTCACCCATCAACCAACATCGGCATTATACAGATTGACTATTAATCAGCTAATTTGTTACTTGCACCATTCCACTAGGCGCAAATGATTTGTTATGTCTCCTGTCTTAAAACTTTAGCCTGCTCTTGTAAATAATTCACAAGATGTCAAACACTTTGGTATGTTCGGCAGCAGTCTGTAATTAGTTGCTCCTTAGTTTTATGTTGCACTCTTACTGTTGTACAACATCCCTGGAACCTTCAAAGTAGTGCCACAAGTCAACATTTGCAGGCAGGTTACATATTTGAGGTTTCTTGGTAGGTTTAGGAATACAATTCCAGAGTTCTTCACAAATGAAGTTACAGGCAGCAATAGTGATGGAAAGGAAGGTTTGGGAGTAAGGCAAAAAGCCGAATTCGAGGAAAACATGGATCAGATAGTTACACAGATGGAGGTGGTGACAGAGAGCAAAGGTCCAAACTGATAATTTAAAACAACCAGATCAGGAACCACTATAGGCAAGTGTAAAGAACTGGAGGAGGGTGATTCTGGGCGATAAAGGAGGAAGACAATTAGAAGAAGTTTTACTTGAGCTTCCGGCAGAGCACAGGAATGGTAGCAACAAGACAGTTTGGGTCAGGGCTTCAACGGGGGAGGGTTAGGACAACATAAGGGTGGGGAAGGGAGAATACCTTTACAGATAAGGGATCTGAGTTCGTGTGCAGGGTGTTTTTGATTTGGTGCAACAACCACCAACGTGGAAATCAACTGAGATGATTCAAATAGTTTCCCTTTAAAAGCTATCTGACAGCAAGGCTTCAGTTGTGCTCTATGCCTGACTGTAGTCTACGGGAAATTCATGACATCTGGACCTATAATTTAAGAGGAAATTTGTTGAGAAAACAGGTAACTTGCAACATCTTGGGTGGGTACTCTCATCAGTAGTAAAGGCTGAAAGAGAAATGCAAGTTAAGCAGTTAGAACAGAAGCAATGGAGAGCAATGTGGCACAGGCCCATGAATTATTCAAGGAAAGGTATGTTAAAATACAGGAGACACATGATGCAGGTCCAAAGGATCCAGCCAAAACTAAACCAATGCATTATCAGGGAGTCCCTGCTCCAGACCCTAGGTCTAAGACCCAGCAGATGTGATGCTGAGACTGGGTGCCTGAAATGGGAAGAGTGTGACTCCCTGGAACCAGTACATCTCTCATCGTGGCATGTAGTTGATTTGCATACTGTGGGAAAAAAAATGGAATGCCTTTAGTTTTAAGGCAAAAGCATTCTCTTCTCTGGATTATCTAGCTCCAGTGTAAACAGTCAGATTTTTCTAACATCAGGCTCATGTAGCAGCATTAGAATTCCAGAGCCTCAGAAATCCTGGAGTTGTTTCGCGAATGCTTTACATGAATGCAGTAAGACAATGCTGAAAAGACATAACCCCACTCCACCAATATTAACCTCAAGTGACACCCTCCTTCAATATTACCCAAATGAAATGGCAGCCTCCAATCATCACTCTATTAATTGAAAACCCTTTTTACCAAAATTAACCGCCCACTAAGTAACTGACCCTATTAACCCCTGACCCACACATTATAATGACAGGCCCCCGCTGACCTCACCCTGCCACTGGCCCCACTGACATTAATGTGGCCCTCCAAGAACCCCGATAACATTAATTCACCCCACAAAACTAATAACCCTCACAAGCAAACACATCAACTGGCAACCATTATTTCTCCATTCACCTTAATGGATAGCCCCAATCAAACGACAGCCTTACCAAAACACGTTTAGGGCAGCACAGTTGGCACAGTGGTTAGCGCAACACTGTTAGAGCCACTGATCAGGATTGGGTTATAATCCCGCACTGTCTGCAAGGTGTTTGTGCGTTCCCCCAATGTCTACGTGGGTTTTCACTGGGGGCTCTGGTTTCCTCCCACCTTTCAAAAATGTATAAGGGGTTGTAGGTTGGGCAGCTCAGACCTCATGGGCCAAAATGGCCTGTTACCGTGCTGAATGTCTAAATTTAAGACCAGTGAGATAGCCCACCTCAACACCCCCTCAATAATGTAATCTGCCCCAGTAACAGCCCAATTAATAAAACCAAATGGTAAACCTTCCTAATGTTCTCTGCACCCCCCCCCCTCCCCCAACCAATGACAATACAACTGCTCTTGATAAGAGCCTCCACCGGTACTCCCACACCAATGACAGCCACTATCAACATTAACCAAGTGACGATCACAGATATCAGCACTAGCCCCCACATATCAACCCCCAGAAACATCTTGGTGAGGCTCCAGGCTGGATCAGCGTGGTAAGTGGCGTTACCTGCAGCAATGCCTGCTGTATGGATGGTGGCCCGGGTCCAAGCAGCGACTGTTGCTGGCCTCCATGAGAGCCTAGAACAAGAAGACAATGCTTTTTTAGCTCAATCATTTCACAGGGTCGAGGTATCTAGACAGGGTGCCTGCTCTGGGAGTGGCAGAAAACAGGAGGCATGATTGCAGAGATAATGCAGCGCCAGGCCTCGCCACAGCAGCCATTTGATGCTTGGCAATGGCATTTCAGGAAATGCTCATTCATAAAAGTGCTGATAACAGCCCTTCTCTCTTTTTAATTAATCTATTTATTAAAAATTTTAATCTTTTTTAACCCATGCTGCCCAATTACACGCAAATTAACCTACAACCCCGTACATTTTGAAAGGTGTGAGGAAACTGGAGCACTTGGAGAAAACCCAGAGACATGGGGAGAATGTACAAAATTCTTACAGACAGCACGGGACTTGAACCCATGTCGCTGGGGCTGTAATCTTTGGCTTGGCTTCGCGGACGAAGATTTATGGAGGGGGTAAAAAGTCCACGTCAGCTGCAGGCTCGTTTGTGGCTGACAAGTCCGATGCGGGACAGGCAGACACGGTTGCAGGGGAAAATTGGTTGGTTGGGGTTGGGTGTTGGGTTTTTCCTCCTTTGCCTTTTGTCAGTGAGCTGTAATAGCGCCATGCTAACCACACCACCCTCAATGAACCTTCAGTATCCACAATCCAGAGTCGTGGCAGATTCCCAAACATTCTGGAACTTTGCACAACATCCTTCAAGGGTGAGATAGGCAGGTGTAATGTTTGGCCAGGGGCAAGAAGCAATGCTTAGAATGGTCGGAAATAGGGCAAATTTGGTGAAGAGAGAAAAGTCTGGTTTAAAGGAAAACAGTGTGGAGCTAGAAGTGGTGATGGGAGGCACTGTAAACATATGAGTGATCCAATTTGCCACAATGTTAAATCTTTAATAACCTTTGAAAATCATCATAAATGCAGTCCTCAACATATCAGATAAACACACACCTGATTTGCCTGCAGACTGAAACTGATTGCCCCACATTGGTCTTGACTGCACACCTCACTGAGCAAGACTGATGTGTTATGACTTGACTGAAGTCCACCTGTGAAACCTGGGAAAAGGGACAGTTGACAGGTTAGAATCCTAATTACAGTTTGCTCCTCTTTCAGTCTGAAAGCACTTGCATTGCACAGTGAGGAGGTGGCTCCCTTCTGTTGGTGTTTGTACTTCAATCGTAACTCTCCACCACTGCACAGTTAAAGATCAAGTACCGCACCACCATTTGGTTGGGATGTAAATTTCCTGGATTAATTCCAGAAGTCAACTTCATCCTGGTTAGGATGGATCAGAACTGGAGATAATCACAGCCACACGATTTTCTGATCCCATTGTCGATGGAGGGCTTGTGTTCAAGTTTAATGTCCTCACAACAAAACTGGTCCCATTGGTTGAACCTTTCCAGGGTGAGGGTTAGGAATGACATTTCAGATCCCACTAGCACAAAGGGGATCAATCCGAGGGCAACCCTGAATACAGTGCAGTTCCAATGGAGGAAATGAAAAACACAGCACGAAGTCTGAAACTCCTCTGCGTGGGAAAGGGACATCTGACCTGACCCCGACCAAGGAAGAGAGATGCACTGCAGCTTCAAAGTGTTCGCATTGGCCAAACAGGCAAAACCTATCACCAGACTCGTAGAGTGCCAGACCCAGTGAAAATAACTTCAAATGAAGCAGGAGGAAGCTTGGAACATTCTTGGCAAATTCTGAAGAAGTACTACCTTGAGATAGACGGCCAATTAAATCAGGGATTTCATAACAAAATTTCCATCATTACAGAGAATAAAAGAAATACTTTTGCTCAGCTGAAGGAGCCTCAATAAAAGCTGAACTTCACAGAAGGCTGAGAGCTGGAACCAGCAGAGGAAATTGTCTTTTGTTTTGCAAGGTATCAGGAATTAATAAAGATTAGGCCAGAAGATAAAGACAGTGGGTGTTCAGCTGATGACACGGTCACGAGCAGCATGGTGTCATCAACACGAAAATGGAAACCATTTGAAATAGGGATTATGAAATAATTGGGAAACATAAACTGACCAACAGTTCTTAAGTACTAGGGACCCAACACAATAAAGAATACAAGTTCAAGAAGAGAGAAAGTGCTTGGGTGGTGGTAGTAGGGAAAGAAAGACTGTTGGGGGGGGGGGGGGGGGAAATCCGCGGTGGGGGGGGAAGCAAATCCGCGGTGGGGGGGGGAGCAAATCCGCGGTGGGGGGGTGGAAGCAAATCCGCGGTGGGGGTGTGGAAGCAAATCCACGGTTGGTGGGGGTGGAAGCAAATCCGCGGTTGGGGGGAGGAGGAAGAAAATCCATGGGTGAAGAAAGGAAATCCACGGGGGGGGGGGAAAAATCCATGAGAGGGGGAAGAAAGGAAGGAAATCCATGGGGGGAAGAAAGGAAATCCACGGGGGGGGGGAGAAGAAAGGAAATCCACTGGGGGGAGAAGAAAGGACATCCACTGGGGGGGCAAAGAAAGGACATCCACTGGGGGGAGAAGAAAGGACATCCACTGGGGGGAGAAGAAAGGACATCCATTGGGGGGAGAAGAAAGGACATCCACTGGGGGGGCAAAGAAAGGACATCCACTGGGGGGAGAAGAAAGGAAATCCACTGGGGGGGGGGGAAAGAAAGGAAATCCATAGTGTGGGGGGGAGGGTGGGAAGGAAATTGTTGTGGGGTGGAAGGAAATCCATAGTCAGGGGCGGAAGCAGGAGGAAATCCAGTGGGGGAGGGGTGTGATAGGCCGCAGCGCGGGGGAAGAAGGGCCGCAGCGCGGTGGTGGGGGGAAGAATCATTTGCGAGGAAGGGAAAAAGATCCGTAACTGTGATAGCCGATGAGAAGCGAACAGAAAGACGCCCGCCTTCCCAAGAGTGACATGGAGCGGCGGCGCGGTTTGGTGGTGTGGTGAAGGCCCGAAGCCCTACTCCTAGGCCCAGGCCCGCGCGGCGCGCTGCCGGCAGGCACGCCGAGGGAAAGCGGCCGGCGCCCTCCCTCCTCGCCCGCGTCCCCCGCATTCCCACCGCCCCGACCCAATCCGCGGTTTCGGGCATCGGGCTCCGGGCTCCGGGCACCGGCCGCCACCGCCGGCCAGCCAGCCGCCTACCTACCCTGACCGACTCGTCGCCGCGTCCACCCGTCCAGGAGGACTACGCCAAGACCGAGGAGCGTGTGCTGTGCCAAGCGGAACCCGCCACCGTCTGGTCAAACGCCGGCAGCTCGAGGCACGGCGTCGGCAGCGTCCTCCGCGGACATCTCCTCCACGCGGCCCCTGGTGGAACTGCAGCTGCTGGTCTCCTACCCAGCAAAGTCATCCTGCCCCTGCAGTGAGTGGGCTTGGAAGCCCATTCATACCTTGTGCCTGAAGCAAAACTTGAAAGTAAAAACATGAGGCTAGATTAAGTCAGCAGGTCAAACAGAGCACTTTATACAGCAAAGATAATGATACATAACCAAGGTTTCAGGCTTGAGCCCTTCATCAGAGTCACTGTGTCCATGGATTCGTCTCCAGTGCTCCTTCATCATGCAGGTCCAAACCATTGCCAACCTGAGCTCCAGATGCAGACATGATCAGGAAGCCTCCAGCACCCTCTCGTATCCCCATTCCAATACCTGGCACTCCTTCACCCAATCTCCAGCAGTCCACAACCTGGTGTGAGTCGCCAGCGGCCCAAATCCTGTGTGGGTTCCTCGCCTAGAATCGTCAACAGCCTGTGTGTTCTTCGGCCTCGGAGCCCCTGGCAGGTAGTCACCTTTCAGTGGGTCGTCTCCTTTGCTTCTTCTTCTCAACAAGTGGTGTGTTCTCCCCATTTTATGGTACCCAGGTGACAGTCCTCCTGTTCCCCGGACTCTGCAACCCCACTCCCCTCGTGGCTTCTGCCAATCATAGGCGCCGCCATCTTGGGTGCAAACACTGCAGTCACTGTCATCTCTGTTAACAGCCCGTTTAATGACTGTACAGAGCTGATGGCACATGGTGGGGGAGCGCTGAGACTTTGATCCTTGCTCCCGCGGGGCCACACCAGTGACAGCGCTGCCATTACAGCCCCAGCTGTGGCCCCATCACCTCATTCTTCCAGCATAGCAGTCTCCCAGGCCATCTCCGATGGCTCCTGGAAATCTAGGTTCAAAAGTTCATTTTATTGTCACATAATAATGAATACATAATATTCAGATTTATTGTCACATACATGACATCACATACAACCCTGAGATTCCTTTTCCTGTGGGTGCAGCAGAATTACCACTTATTGGTCGTGCAAAGAATAAACTGTACACAGCATAAACATGTAAACAAATAAAGAACTGTAAACAGATAATGAAGGTAAATAAACTGACCGTACAATACAGAGAGAATAAAGAAAATCAATAAAGTGCTCAAGTAAGAGTCCTTGACTGAGCCCCTGATTGAGTTTGTCATTGAGGAATCTGATGGTGGAGGGGGTAGCAGGTGTTCCTGAACCTGATGATGTGAGTCTTGTGGCCCCTACACCTTCCTGGTGGCAGCAGCGAGAACAGAGTGTGTGCTGGGTGGTGAGGGTTCTTGATGATTGCTGCTACTCTCCAACAGCAGCGTTCCCTGTAGATGTTCTCAGTAGTGGGGAAGGTTTTGCTTTGATGTCCTGGGCTGTATCCACTATCTTTTGGAGGGCTTTCTGCTCATGGGTATTGGTCTCCCCATACCAGACCATGATGCAGCTGGTCAGCACACTTTCCCCCACAACTCTAGAAATTTCTGATGTCATACCAAACCTCCGCAAACTCCTGAGGAAGTAGAGGTGCTGATGTGCTTTCTTCACAATGCCATTAGTGTATTGAGTCCAGGAAAGATCCTCTGAGACAGTGACTCCAAAGAATCTAAATTTTCTCACCATCTCCACCTTTGATTCTCCAATGATCACTGGATTGGACACCTCTGATTTTCCCTTCCTGAAGTCAACAATCAGCTCCCTAGTTTTAGTGACATTGAGTGTAAGGTTGTTTTGGTGCACCATTCACCCTTTCCAAATGTCTATCCTGTTCACTGACTCATCTCCTTCTTTTATACAACCCACCAGCATAGTATCTTCGTCAGATTTGTAGATGGTGTTATTGTCGTCTGAGCCACCCAGTCATAGGTGTAAAGTGAGTATAGCAGGGGGCTAAGAACGCAGCCCTGCGGTGCTCTGGTACTGATGGAGATTGTGGAGAAGATGTTCTTGCCAATCCTCACTGATTGTGGTCTGGAGATGAGGAAATCCAGGATCCATTTGCACAGTGGGCTGTTAACTCCCAGGTCTTGGAATTTGCTTTTGTCTGGTCCAAGGCAAACAAGGAGTTTCCAAGAGCATTGTCCAGTGCATGCAGCAATAAGAGAAAGAGAAGCAACAGGTTGCACAGACTCATGACCTTCGGACTAAAGAAATTTCTCCACATTTCTATTTTAAATTGAAGCCTTTTATCCTGAAGTTGTGCCCTCTTGTCCTGGACTCCCCTACCAAGGCAAACAACCTTGCTACATCTACTCCATCTAGGCTTTTCAGCATTCAAAGTGCTTCTGAGATCCCCCTCGCCATCTTTCTGTACTCCAACATGTACAGTCCAAGAGCCGACAATTGTTCCTCATCCACTAACCCTTTCACTCCTGGTATCATTCTAGTAAATCTTCTCTGAACCCTCTCCAACGTCAACATGTCTTTTCTCAAATATGGCGCCCAAAACTGTACCCATTCTCCACGTGAGGTCTCACCAGTGCCCTATAGAGTCATTACATCCCTGCTCTTATGCTATTACTCAAGAAATGAACGCCAACATTGTGTTCACCTTCTTCACCACCGACTCAACCTGGAGGTAAACCTTTAGGGTATTCTGCACAAGGACCCTGCTCGAGGACTCCCAATTCCCTTGGCACCTCAGAATTTTTAATGTTCTCCCCATCAGGATTTAAAAATAAACCACCTCCAGCTCCTTTGACGGGCCGTTTAAAGCCTGCACAGAGCCGGCTTGGGGGTTGGACCCTACGGGAGAACACTGGGACCTCGATCTTCATGGGTCCGCACGAGCGGCAGTGCTGCTGTTACAGCATCTCTGGCAGCACCGCCAGTTTTGTTTTGCTGAGACTTTACAAGGCATTGGTCAGATCGCACTTGGAGAATTGCGAAGAGGTTTGGGCTCCTGATGTGTGGGCATAGGAGAGGGTTCATGAGAATGACGAGGTCGTCATATGAGGAGCGTTTGAGGGCTCTGGGACTGTACTCACTGGAGTTTAGAAGAATGAGAGGAGGATCTCATTGAAATCTATTGAATACAGAAAGGCCTGGATAGAGGGGATGTGGAGAGACTGTTCCCTATGGTGGGGGAGTCTGGGACCCGAGGGTACAACCTCAGAAATCATAAACATTCCTTTGGAACGAAGGGAAGTCACGTGATGGAGTAGTGGCCGGTCAGGGAATTCCAGCCCTCTCCGGAAAAGTTTTAAAAAAAAACACAAAGCACAAAGGTACAAGAATAAAAATTAAAACAAAGTGAAAGTAAAGGTGGGAAGAAAATGGCAGCGAAGAGAGAAAAGTCGAAAACAACGGGAAGAAAGAATGTTGGAAGAAGAAGGTGAAGGCCTTACCTGTCTGAAGAGGCCCGCTGCGGAGAGAGAAGCCCGCTCCCTCAGGTCAGTGGAAGTCCCGGGCTCGGGACTACAAAAATGGCTCACAGAGCCGAGTAAAAGTGCGCAACCGCGCAAGAAAAAAACCACACTGACGGGAGGGGGGAGCAGCTGCGGAGTCGATCTCCACAGCTGAGAGAGACACCTGCAGCACAGCAGCAGGTGCAGAACACAGACAATAATGACAACAAGAAAGAAGAGGGTAAAAAGAAAACAAGGAAACAGATGGTCAACCCAGAGGAAGAAGAAGAACAGAAAGAAGTGGAAGAAGAAGAGAAAGGCAAGACAATGGATGTATCTTTTTTAAAGAATATATGGAATCAGTGAAAGAATGGCAATTACAAGAATTTAATGAGATAAAAAGAAGAATTAAGAATGCAGAAGAAAAAGTGAATAAAATAGAAATGACCATATCAGAGATAGGAAAAAGAGTGGAAAATATGGAAGAACGAGAAACAATTGTAGAAATGGAAGTAGAGGAATTAAAAGAGGAATTAGAAGAATCTAATAAAAAAGTTAAAGAGGCACATGAGCTGTTGGCTCAGAAGATAGATATAATGGAAAACTATAATAGAAGAAATAATATAAAGATAGTGGGCCTTAAGGAAGATGAAGAAGGCAAGAATATGAGAGAATTTATAAAATATTGGATCCCCAGGGTCCTAGGAAGACCAGAATTACAGGAAGAAATAGAAATAGAGAGGGCACATAGAACTTTAGCCCCGAAACCACAACCGCAGCAAAAACCAAGATCCATTTTAGTAAAATTCTTAAGATATACAAGATAAAATATATTGGAGAAAGCAATGAAGAAAGTAAGAGAAGACAAAAAGCCACTGGAATATAAAGGTCAAAAAATTTTTTTCTATCCAGACATAAGTTTTGAACTCCTGAAGAAGAGGAAGGAGTTCAATACGGCAAAAACGATCTTATGGAAAAAAGGATATAAATTTATGTTAAAGTACCCAGCGGTACTTAAAATAGTTATTCCAGGGCAACAAAACAGACTATTCTCGGATCCAGAGGAAGCAAGGAAATTTGCAGAACAACTACAAAACAAGCAGAGAGATGAAGACATGTAATGAGAGTAAAAATGACCACGAACTATATGTGTGTGTGTAAAGGGGTATATGTGTGTATATATATATATATATATATATATATATATACATAGTGTGCATACATGAATGTATCCGTATTTAGAGGAAAATATATATAGATAAGAATTAATAAGGGAGGGAAAGGGAATAGAGGGAATAAGGAGGGAATTACAAGAGTGACCTTTGTTACATATGAAAATTGAAATCTTTTCTGGGGGGGGCTGGGTGGGGAGGAGTTACGGTCACTGCAAAATCAGTAGACGTTTGCGAGTGAATTCGCAAATCCAAATGGAGAGGGGAGATGTGGTTGCCCGACAAGGGATAAAGGGCAACTCAGGAGGGGGAGGGGAGAATGGGGTTAAAGAAGTTTTAAATTGGAGAATAAGGAAAATGTTTGATGTTTTAGAAATGTTGTCTTATAAAGTGTTCAAAACAAGAAAGCAGAAATGGATAAGAAGGAAAGGTGATGATGGAGAAACGGAAAGGGAAGATAAACAAAGTATGAAATGGCTACGCTGAACTATATGACTTTAAATATTAACGGAATACATAACCAAATTAAAAGGAAGAAACTGCTAAATTTACTGAAAAAAGAAAAAATTGATATAGCATTTGTGCAAGAAACACATTTAACTGGATTGGAGCACAAGAAATTAAAGAGAGATTGGGTAGACATGTAACAGCAGCGTTGTATAATTCAAAAGCAAGAGGAGTAGCTATATTAATTAGTAAAAATGTGCCAATTAAAATAGAAGAGGAAATAATAGATCCAGCAGGGAGATATCTAATGATATAATGTTAGATATATTCGGAGTTTTGGAATCTACTCAATGTATATTCACCTAACGAAGAAGATCAAAAGTTTATGCAAGATATTTTTTTGAAGATAGCAGATACGCAAGGGAACATATTAATAGAAGGGGATTTCAACCTGAATTTGGATTCAAATATGGACAAAACTGGGAAAAAAATTAACAGAAAGAACAAAGTAACCAAATTTATAATTAAATCGATGGAAGAAATGCAACTTTTGGATATATGGAGGAAACAACACCCAAATGAAAAGGAATATTCATATTACTCGGGTAGACATAAAACATACTCAATAATAGACCTATTTTTGTTATCAGCTCGTATACAAGATAGAGTAAGAAAAACAAAATATAAAGCTAGAATATTATCGGACCATTCACCCTTGATATTGACAATAGAGTTAGAGGACATCCCTCCAAGAATGTATAGATGGAGATTAAACTCCATGCTACTTAAAAGGCAGGATTTTAGAGAATTCGTTGAAAGACAAATTAAAATGTATTTTGAAATAAATACGGAATCAGTGAAAGATAAGTTTATACTATGGGATGCAATGAAAGCGTTCATTAGAGGGCAAATAATAAGTTATGTAACCAAGATGAAGAAGGACTATAATCAGGAAACAGAGCAGTTGGAAAGGGAAATAGTAAATATAGAAAAAGAATTAGCAATGAAGGAAGATGCAACTAAAAGAAGAGAATTGGCAGATAAAAAAATAAAATATGAAACACTACAAACATATAAGGTGGAGAAGAATATAATGAAGACAAAACAGAAATATTATGAACTAGAAGAAAAAACGCACAAAATTCTAGCATGGCAGCTTAAGACAGAACAAGCTAAGAAAATGGTATTGGCATCAAGGAAAAAAGACAAACAAATCACATATAATCCAACGGAGATCAAGGAAAACTTTAGAGAATTCTATGAACAGTTATACCAAACTGAAAACGAAAGGAAAGAAGGCTAAATAGATGAATTTTTAACTAAAATTGAACAACCAAAATTACAAATAGAGGAACAAAATAAATTAACAGAACCATTTGAAATAGTAGAAATACAAGAGATAAATAAAAAAAATTACCAAATAATAAAACACCAGGAGAGGATGGATTCCCAATAGAATTCTATAAAACATTTAAAGATTTATTAATTCCTCCCCTCCTGGAAGTAATCAACCAGACTGATAAAACACAAAGCTTACCAGATTCATGTAAAACAGCAATAATTACAGTAATACTAAAGCAAGGGAAAGATCCACTCTAACTAGCGTCATATAGGCCAATATCATTACTTAACACAGATTATAAGATAATAGCTAAACTATTAGCAAACAGATTAGCAGAGTATGTACCCAAAATGGTAAATCTAGACCAAACTGGATTTTTGAAAAAAAGACGCACAACAGACAACATTTGTAAATTTATTAATTTAATTCATGCAGTAGAAGGGAGTAAAGCGCCAACAGTAGCAGTTGTTTTAGACGCAGAGAAGGCCTTTGACTTAGTAGAAGGGAATTATTTATTCAAAGTATTGCAAAAATTCAGTTTACCAGAGAAGTATATTAATTGGATTAAAGCATTATATAAGGGGCCATTGGCGAAAGTGACAGTAAATGGATATATATCAAAGCAATTTAACTTAAGCAGATCAACAAGGCAGGGATGCCCACTATCACCCTTATTGTTTGCATTAGCTATAGAACCACTAGCAGAATTGATAAGAACAGAAAATAATATAAAAGGGATAAAAATAAAAGACAAGGAATATAAATTCAGTTTATTTGCGGATGATGTTATAGTGTACTTAACAGAACCAGAACTATCAATAAAAGAATTATATAAGAAATTGAAGGAATATGGAGAAGTGTCGGGTTACAAGATTAACGTAAATAAAAGTGAAGCAATGCCAATGAATAATGCGGATTTCTCAAAATTTAAGAAGGAATCACCATTCAGATGGCAAATGCAAGCAATAAGATACCTAGGTATACAAATAAATAAAAATCTCGGCCATCTATATAAACTCAATTATTATCCACTAATGAAAAAATTACAGAACGATTTAGAGCATTGGAAAGATTTACCATTAACACTAATCGGAAGGATAAACTGTATTAAAATGAACATTTTCCCAAGGATATTATACCTATTTCAGGTATTGCCAATACACTTGACAGAGAAATTCTTCAAGGAGTTAAAGAAAATAATAATGAAATTTTTATGGAAAGGGGGGAAACCGAAGATAGCACTAGATAAATTAACAGAATGGTATAAACAAGGAGGCTTACAACTGCCAAACTTTAAAAATTATTATAGAGCCGCACAATTAAGATACCTATCAGATTTTTATCAAACAAGGGAAAAGCCAGATTGGACTAGATTAGAATTAGATAAAATAGGGGAAAAGATACCTGAACACATATTATATAAATGGGATGAAAAATTGGTACAACGTAGGAGTTCTCCAGTATTACATCATCTACTCAATATTTGGAAAAAGATTCATGTAGAAAGGAATAAAACAAATTATCAATTACCAAAATTAATATTGACGCAAAATAAGTTACTCCCTTTTACAATAGATAACCTTTCCTTTAGAGAATGCGAGAAAAAAGGGATCAAAAGAATAGAAAATTGTTTTTCAGGAAATAGATTATTATCCTTTGAACAAATGAAAGATAAATACAATATAACTCAAGATACAGTGCTGGCATATTACCAATTGAGATCCTACTTGAAGGACAAATTAGGAAGCAGTCTGAGGTTACCAGAGGGAAGTAACTTTGAATATGTGATTACAGATACAATGATAATTTAAAATTTATAACAAATATGTATATTAAACTGCAAGAAAAGGAGAATGAGGAAACAAATGGTAAAACTAAACAAAAATGGGAACAAGATTTAAAGATAAAGATAAAAAAGGAAACATGGGAAAAGTTATGTTCTGGAACGATGAGAAATACAATAAATACGAAGTTACGTATGATACAATATAACTGGATACACAGGCTATACATTACACCTCAAAAGTTAAATAAATGGGACCCAACAGTATCTGACAGATGTTTTCGATGTAAAAAAGAAATGGGAACCACAATTCATGCAATATGGACATGTGAGAAAGTAGAAAAATTTTGGGAAGATCTAAACTAGATATTAAATAAAATTACAGAAAACAATATACCAAAAAATCTAGAGATCTTCCTCCTAAGTAACATAAAAAACAAAGAATTTGGAATTGATTTGGATGGTGCACAAAAAAGATTTGTTAAGATAGCTCTAGCCGTAGCAAAAAAATGTATTATGTCAACCTGGAAATTGGAAGATAATTTGAAAATACAACAATGGTATATAGAAATGAATAAATGTATTCCATTAGAAAAAATAACATATAGTTTAAGAAATAATATTGAAATATTTGAACAAATATGGGAGCCTTAGATGAAACACAATAGAGAAAACCTACCGGGGACATTCACTACCTAAATTAACGAAAGGAGAAGGAAATGAAAAGAATTGACTCAGTGGAATTTCTTGTTTATTTTTATTGAATGACAACATTGTTTGACTGGTTTAATGTATCTTAGATTTTGTACTTTAAATGGATGGGGGGGAGGTAGGGAGGGTGGGATGGGAGGAGGGAGGGGGTGGAGAAAATGGCACTGTATATATTTGAAAAGGAAAATGTGTGTATCATGGTCAATGTGGTTTATGGTCTGAAAAATAAAAGAATTAAAAAAAACTTTCCTTTGGAACAGAGATGAAGAGGAATTTCTTCACCCCGAGGTTGGATTTGTTGCCGTGGACTGCTGTGGAGGACAAGTCATTGGGGATATTTAAGACAGAGGTAGATAGGTTCTTGATTAAGATGGGAATCAAGGGTAATGGGGGAAAAAGCAGCAGAATAGGGTTGAAAAGGATTCAAAATCAGCCATGATGGAATGATGCAGCAGACTTGATGGGCTGAATGGCCTGATTCTGCTCCTATGTCTTATAGACTACATCTGGGACACTCTAAAAATTTCATGTTATGGGGTGGCATGGTTAGCATAACACTTTTACAGTGCCAGCGTCCCAAGTTCAAATCCCGCGCCGTCTGTAAGAAGTTTACATGTTCTCCCCATGTCTACGTGGGTTTTCCCTGGGGGCTCAGGTTTCTTCTCACCCAGGGATGTAGGTCATTTGGGTGTAATTAGGCAGCACTGGCTTGTAGGCCGAAATAGCCTGTTGCTGTGTCTCAAATTTTAACTTTAAAAGAGATGTTTGGAAAGATCTGAAAGGAATTCCCCTGGATGGTGCCTAAAATGGCAAGAGGGAGATGTGTGAGTGGTGGAGGGTGTGGTGGGGAGTTGGGGGGAAGATTAAGCTTAATTGTAGAGATAATCTACAAGGAAGAGGATGGAGTCCAGGATGGGTAACTGCCCAAACACCCATCGAGACAAGCAGTTTATAAATCGCACAGCGTGTTCCAGGTACTTTATTAAGTGAGAATATGTTTGAATTAATCCTTTGAATCAAACACAGAGCTCGTGTGCTGAGTACAGCCCTGAGCAGGCCCTTGTTGGAACAGGGAGCCCAGAATTTGGACTTGCTCCTTCCCCAGATCTGATTTTGCCTCAAGCCAACATGTGTTGGGTTGCATGTCTGGGTCTGGGTCATGGCTGATAAGTGGTGGGGGAGGGGGGGGGTTACGTACCACACACTCCAGAAGCCCTACTAGCACTTTTTAAGCTACTATAGATTAGTTTCTACATTCCCTGCGCAGAAACTATAACTTTGTGGCTCGGTACTGTCAAATTCTCAGGTCAAATAAAGTGGGCACTCTGAAGTGGAATTCAAATAAGCTCAGTCTTTATTCCACCATGACTGTTTTTTACTCCCTCGTGATCCTGTGCAACATGCCAGCCATTACAATTGTGAGAAACAGAAGGACCTTCACAGATTTCGCTCGAGACAAAAATTGAGAACAAAGAACATTTATTATACAACAATGCAAAGTTGGGTGCTTCCCCTTACCCTGGGAATACACACATACACTGGGGCTCACCCAACTTTTATACAGTTTATTTCAGTATAGAAGTACCCTCCCCCTTACATTCTTCTGCCTCCTGGATGAGTTTGGCAGTAGGCCAATCCTGTCTGCCTCCGTGCTGTTTCTGTGAACTTGGAGGACCAGGGGGTAACCTGTCTGTGTCCCATCATGTCATTGTCCTCATTGTTCTTATTCACAAACCTGCCTTTGTTCTAATTCACACCTTCCCGACTCTCAGGGCTACAATCTTCTTATATGCAGAACTTGCTAATTCTGTCTAAGGCTAGAAGACCCTTATCTTATCCAAACTAACTTTACTTCATTCTATTATCTATTATCTATCCTTATCTTATTCATATTGGCTTTATTTATTACACATATATCTATACTAGTTTCCTCATCTTCATATTTATATATCAGTTTTACTTATCTCTCACAGTAGTGTACACCAATCGTTCTCAGAATATCTCTGATATGAATTGAGGTCCATTGTCTAAATGTAAAGTCACTGGTACGCCATGTCTGGCAAAGATCTCCCTCAGTGCTGCAATAGTCTTCTCTGGTATTGTTGATTTCATTATGACCACCACCGCCAGTGGGCTGATATCGCCTCAAACCGTGCATCTTGGCGCCTCACAGTTTGGCGGGCAGCAACCTCCTTTGAAGAAGACCGCAGAGCCTACCTCACTGACAAAAGACAAAGGAGGAAAAACCCAACACCCAACCCCAACCAACCAATTTTCCCCTGCAACCGCTGCAACCGTGTCTGCCTGTCCTGCATCGGACTTGTCAGCCACAAACGAGCCTGCAGCTGACATGGAGATTTACCCCTTCCATAAATCTTCGTCCGCGAAGCCAAGCCAAAGAAAAAAGAAAAGACTCATAATATCTACTGTAATAGTCAACAACCACCATACTCAACTCTCCATGTGTGAACGGGGCCAAGAGGTCTATTGCAATATCCTCCCATGGACCTGCTGGTAGCAGGGTGCTTCTTATCAGTTCAGGTGGGTTAGGTCTGCTTTTTTTAAATAATTTTTTATTTTTCACACTATAAACCATATTGACCAAGATACATACAGACATTTTTTTTCTTGAATGTATACAGTGTCATTTTCTCCCCCTTTTCCCCCTCCCTCCTTCACCCCCTTCCCCATTTATTTGAAGTTCAATCTATGATACATTAAACGTGTTAAACAATGTTGTCACTTAATAAAAATTATCAAGAAATTTTACTGAGTCAGTTCTTTTCCTTGTCTTCTCCTTCCGTCATTTTAGGTGGTGGAAGTCCATGGTAGGATTTCTCTATTGTATTTCATGTATGGCTCCCATATTTGTTCGAATATTGTGATGTTATTTCTTAAATTATATGTTTTCTTTTCTAATGGAATACATTTATTCATTTCTATATACCATTGTTGTATTCTCAAGTTGTCTTCTAATTTCCAGGTTGACATAATACATTTTTTTGCTACAGCTAGGGCTATCATAACAAATCTTTTTTTGTGCTCCATCCAAATCGAGTCCAAATTCTTTATTTCTTATATTACTTAGGAGGAAGATCTCTGGGTTTTTTGGTATATTGCTTTTTGTGATTTTGTTTAATATCTGGTTTAGATCTTCCCAAAACTTTTACACTTTCTCACATGTCCAAATTGCGTGTATTGTTGTTCCCGTTTCCTTTTTACAGCGAAAACATCTGTCTGATACTGTTGGGTCCCATTTATTTAACTTTTGAGGTGTAATGTATAGCTGTGTATCCAGTTATATTGTATCATGCGTAACCTCGTGTTTATAGTATTTCTCATAGTTCCGGAGCATAGCTTTTCCCATGTTTCATTCTTTATCTTTATGTTTAGATCTTGTTCCCATTTTTGTTTAGGTTTACCGTTTGTTTCCTCGTTCTCCTTTTCTTGCAGTTTGATGTACATGTTTGTTATAAATTTTAAATTATCATTGTGTCTGTAATCACATATTCAAAATTGCTTCCTTCTGGTAACCTCAGACTGTTTCCCAATTTGTCCTTCAAGTAGGTTTTCAGTTGATGGTTTGCAAACATTGTATCGTGAGTTATATTATATTTATCCTTCATTTGTTCAAAGGATAATAATTTATTTCCCGAAAAACAATTTTCTATTCTTTTGATCCCTTTTCTCTCCCATTCTCTAAAGGAAAGGTTATCTATTGTGAAAGGGATTAGTTGATTTTGCGTCAATATTAGTTTTGGTTGTTGGTAATTTGTTTTATTCCTTTCTACATGAATCTTCTTCCAAATGTTGAACAGATGATGCAATACCAGTGAATTCCTAACTTGCACCAATTTTTCATCCCATTTATATCGTATATGTTCAGGTATCTTCTCCCCTATTTTATCTAGTTCTAATCTGGTCCAATCTGGTTTTTCCCTTGTTTGATAAATATCTGATAGGTATCTTAATTGTGCGGCTCTATAATAATTCTTAAAGTTTGGTAGTTTTAAGCCTCCTTGTTTGTACCATTCTGTTAATTTATCTAGTGCTATCCTCGGTTTCCCCCCTTTCCATAAGAATTTCCTTATTATTTTCTTTAACTCCTTGAAGAATTTCTCTGTTAGGTGAATTGGTAATGACTGAAATGGGTATTGTATCCTTGGGAAAATGTTCATTTTAATACAGTTTATCCTTCCTATCAGTGTTAGTGGTAAATCTTTCCAGTGCTCTAAGTCGTCTTGTAATTTTTTCATTAATGGATGATAATTTAGTTTATATAGATGGCCGAGATTTTTATTTAGTTGTATACCTAGGTATTGCATTGCTTGTGTTTGCCATCTTGGTTAGGTCTCCTTGTCACCTGACAGCCATGACATGATCTCACATATTTTTCTACATCTTTTTCCATTCCTGGCCACCAACATTTGTATGGAGGTTTTGTTTTGTCCCAACAACCCCCAAATGTCCCTCGTGAACCAGTGCTACCATCCTCCCTCTCAATTTCTGTGGAATGACAAATCGGTTTCCCCTGACTCATCATCATCATGTCTCATCCCTTCGCATACAAAGATGAACATGGCGCCTTATAGTTCTTCTGCCCTCACATTGTGCTGTGCTGCTGTGAATCACGAAACGCCATGCAGTGCGATTTTTTGCAAGGCCCTCCCAGACAGCATGGTTGACATGGGATGACTGGAGATCACGCTTGATTATGTCTTTTTAGCAAAGACGTGGGTGGCCAACAGGGCGGGGAGCATCTGGTAGCCCAACATAGAGGGCATCTTTGGGCAATCGGCCGTCCTCCAAACGGACAATGTGGCCAGCCCACTGCAGGCAGTGAGCGCAGATGATTTAGTAGAGGTTCGTACTTCTAGTCTTCTCCAGTACTTGGATGTTTGTGACTCTGTCGCGCCATGAGTAACCCAATGGATTGTTAACGGTATGTAGGGCCGTGGGTCCCCGTGTATCCGCCGTATCTCAGTGGAGTAGACACAGGGGCCCTGCCCATATCCTTATGCTTTAGTAGGGTTCGGGGGCTTCCAGACCCACATGCCACTATTATCCATAAGAGCTTTTTTAACCATTTGTTGTATCTCATCACAGATAACTGGAGCAGGAGAAGCCGGCTCGATAGGAGCAGCAGTGGGAGCAGAAGGCACATCTGGGCCAGGAGGACTCAACAGCTGGGGAAGATGTTCCCCTGCCTTCCTCTTATAAAGGGCATAAAGGACTGCAGTAGGTTTCGCATCAATATCACTTTTAGGTACGCCTAACTTTAACAAGGTTAGAAAAGGGTCCTTTCTTGTGTGTCCGTTATTAGTAGCAGCCCCTCTCTTTTCATCCTGCTTGTCTGATTTAACCTGGGTTGTACATGAGTGGATTTTACCTCCCAACTCTAATTCTCTAAGCCCAGATAAGGCGTGCACCGCCTCAGACACAGGGTGCCCAATAAACGGACTAGTTACGGACAGAACCAGTCCCCGTACAGTGGGTTGGGCGGAATGAACCAATCTGGTATGCATCCCGGCTGTGAATATCTCTTCATCAGGGCTCCCCCCATGTACCCACAGCCTCAAACGCCCTGCATACAAGGCAGAGGCCAGGGCCTGTTGATGCATTACTGCTATACCCTCCTCTGGGGTGCCCCAATTGTTCTGTAAATGTAAATCCCAATCTACTGGTGATGGGTATACTCGTAGCAGGGCATCCCCTAGAGCACACATGTCAAACTCTGGCCCGCGGGCCATAATTATATTTGGCCCGCAAGATCATTTTAAAAATGTATTAGAGGTGGCCCGCTGGCCGCCGCGCCAGTATAGCGCATGCACAGTAATAAAACAAATCCCAAAATGCATTGGCGTCAGCCTGCTAATCGCCCCCACCTCCTCTGTTTACATTGCAGGGTTTCACCGTGGACTCTGGTTTTGGGGCCTGGCCGGTGTCAGGGGAAGCCAAGGCCGCTTCCCAGCGCCCGGAACTGGAGGCCTCGGGCCTGACCTCGCCAGGACCGTTGCCCACTCCCCCTCCCTGCCGCAGGCTGATCCGCGACTCACGGTGACGGGGCCGCTGATCCGCCGAGATGCCGCCCTGCAGCGAGAGCCGATGCCCCCGCACTGTCGTCGTCCAACCCGATCGCCCGCAAACCCCACCCTCCCGCACACAGGCCTGAGTAAGTATTATGAACTTTAATCTCAGGATAAAACGATCTTCCAATAGTTTCATGTCACAGTGATAAATATATTCCTGGTTAAAAATGGTCCTGCACCTGGATACAAGCTCATTAGGCATAAAACTTGAAAAGTGTGCAAATCAAAGGATATCTGTACCAATGGAAAAAGGGCATGGCAAATAACCCTGCTAGAGTTCATGCCCACAATCAGTCACCCATTTGATTGTTTCAGGAATCATGTTATTCTCCCACATTCTCAATAGCCCTCAGATTTTACTATTCAACAGCACACTAGCAACATTTGACAAATCCTCTATAGAGAAATATTATTTATTGAATATTTTATTTCTCATCTGTTAATGCTTCTGGAAAGAGTTTATCCAAAACTATTATTAAACATTTATTTTAATAAGAAAAAGTTCAACATTACATATGTTGAAAGAAGAGAAAACATGCAGATGTTGTTGAAAATTTTCAATAAATATTTAGTTCGGCCCTCGTTAATTTTGGCCCTCCATGAATTTGAGTTTGACACCCCTGCCCTAGAGTGTCTCTTATTCTACCCCTCAGCTCAGCAGTGACCCAGATATCAGTAGTCAATGTTCCTCATCCCAACAATTCCTCAGGGGTTAAATATACATTACCCCTCCTTGTTCCCAAACACGCAGGAGCCAGGCTGCCAGAGCTTCTCCTGCCTTTTGCCTAAATCGATCTCCAATGGCAGCCAGCTCTTTTACAGAGAAGTCACGTATCATTGACTGCTCTTGACCTCTGCTCCCACTTTGGCCCACAGGGTCCTTTGCCCAGTGGACGGGACAAGGCCTAGGCCTTCCGTAGAGGGGGTAGGCCATAGAGCATAAGCAGGGGTTTGGGTATTTTCCCCTGGGTCCGCTTGGGAGATCGGGCTATCTATCCCTTCAATCTCTACCCTTGCATCATCCCCCCCTTCCGTCTGTTTGGGAAGTTGCTGCCTTATGGGGCGGGCGTGAACAGCGGGTGGAGAGGGCATTATGTTAGGCACATGCTGAGGAGTATCTGCATTATTACCATGGTCATCATTCCAGATATTCCCGTCCCATTCATCAATTACATCAGGATCGTCGCCATTCCTTATCATGGCACGAATACGATGTGGATTGGGTTCTACTCCATGCCTTTCTTTATCTGCAGAGCTGCTGCCGGAGTTTAATAATACGGCAGATCGTTTGGACATGCTTATCCTTCCATTCTTTGGCTCGGTCCTGACTGGTGCAAACAATCTCACCCATCATGGAACAGTGTTGTCGCAGGGCTTCTAGCTCCTCCTCTAGATGCTCTTTCTTATGCTGAGATTCTACTTCTCGCTGAACTAATTCTGCTTCACGCTGAACGGAGTGGCGTAAGGCTGTGGCCAGCAGCCAAAAACCGTCCGTCAGTGTCCCCTTTCTAACAGGAAATTTACTTTCTCTTTTTTTTTAAATTTTTTATTTTTCACACCATAAATCACATTAGCCATGATATACACTATTTCTTTTTCACACATATACAGTGACTTTTTCTCCCCCCCCCCTCCTCCCAAGCCACCCCCCCACCCCTCCCTCTCATCCATTTTAGGTATACAATCTAGGTTGCATTAAGCCAGTCAGACAATGTTGTCATTCAACAAAAATACCCCAGAAATTCTACTGAGTCCATTCTTTTCTTTTCTTCTCCTTCCATCAACTTAGGTAATGTTTGTCCCCGGTAGGTTTTCGCTATTGTATTTAATGTAAGGCTCCTATACTTGTTCGAATATTTCAATATTATTTCTTAACCTATCTGTTATTTTTTCTAATGGAATACATTTATTCATTTAAATTTAGTAGTTTCTTCCTTTTAATTTGGTTATGTATTCCATTAATATTTAAAGTCATATAGTTCAGCGTAGCCCTTTTATATTTTGTTTATCTTCTCTTTCCGTTTTTCCATCATTACCTTTCCTCCTTTTCCATTTCTGTTTTCTTATTTTCAACTCTTTATAAGACAACATTCCTACAACATCCAACATTTTCCTTATTCTCCTATTTCTATCTTATTTATCCCCAATCTCCCCTTCCCCTGCTGAGTTGTCCTTTATCCCTTGTCGGACAACCACATCTCCCCTCTCCATTTGGATTTGCGAATCCACTCGCAAGCGTCAACTGATTTTGCAGTGACCGCTATTTCCCCCCACCCCGCCCCCCCCAGAAAAGATTTCACTTTTCATATGTCACAAAGGTCACTCTTTTAATTCCCTCCTTATTCTCTCTATTCCATTACCTTCCCTTATTAATTCTTGTCTATACTATCTATATTTTCCTCTAAGTACAGATACATTCACGTATGCACATTGTCTCTATTCACTCTTATACCTCTTTACCCGCATACATATCAATCGTGATCATTTTTACTCTCATTACCCGTCTTCATCCCTCAGTCTATTTTTGTCTTTACCCACATACATATCAATCGTGATCATTTTAACTCTCATTACCCGTCTTCCTCCCTCAGTCTATTTTTGTAATTGTTCTGCAAATTTTCGTGCTTCTTCTGGATCTGAGAATAGTCTGTTTTGTTGTCCTGGAATAAATATTTTCAATACCGCTGGATGCTTTAGTATAAATTTATACCTTTTCTTCCATAAAATCGCCTTTGCTGTATTGAACTCTTTTCTCTTCTTTAGGAGTTCAAAACTTATATCTGGATAAATGAAGATTTTTTGCCCTTTATACTCCAGTGGTTTGTTGCCCTCTCTTACTTTTTCCATTGTCTTCTCCAGTACCTTTTCTCTTGTAGTATATCTTAGGAATTTTACTACAATAGATCTTGGTTTTTGTTGTGGTTGTGGTTTAGAGGCCAATACTCTATGTGCCCTTTCTATTTCCATTTCTTGCTGTAGTTCTGGACATCCTAGGGTCTTAGGGATCCACTCTTTTATAAACTCCCTCATATTCTTGCCTTCTTCATCTTCCTTAAGGCCCACTATCTTTATGTTATTTCTTCTGTTATAATTTTCCATTGTATCTATTTTTTGAGCTAGTAGTTCTTGTGTCTCTTTAGTTTTTTTATTAGATTCCTCCAATTTCTTTTTTAAGTCTTCTACCTCCATTTCTGCTGCTACTGCCCGCTCTTCCATCTTGTCCATTTTCTTTCCCATTTCTGTTAAGGTCATCTCTATTTTATTCATTTTCTCTTCTGTGTTGTTTATTCTTTTTCTTAAATCATTAAATTCCTGTGTTTGCCATTCTTTAAATGACTCCATGTATCCTTTAATAAGAGAAAGTATATCCTTTATCTTGCCTTTCTTTTCTTCTTCTATTTCACTGTACTCTTCCTCTTCCTCTTCTTCTTCCTCTGGGTTGACCATCTGTTGTTCCTTTGGTGCCCTTTCCTTCTCTTCTTTCTTGTTTCTATTGTCTTCTGTGGTCTCTTCTTGCTGCAGGTGTTCTGCAGCTGTCGTTGCCGGCTGTGGAGATCGACTCCACAGCTGGTCCCCCCTCCCGTCGGTGTGTTTTTTTTCATGCGCGGTTGCGCACTTTTACTCGGCTCAGCGAGCCATTTTTGTAGTCCATTATTTACCGACCTGAGGGAGCGGGTTTCTCTCTCCGCAGCGGGCCTCTTCGGACAGGTAAGGCCTTCACCTTTTTCCTCCTTTGTCTTCTCTTCCTCTCTTCCTACCGTTGCTTTCGATTTTTCTTTTTTTGTCGCCATCTTCTTTCCACCTTTATACTCACTTTTCTGTAACTTTTATTTCTGTGCCTTTGTGTTTTCCTTTGTTTTTCCCGACTTTTCTGGAGAGGGCTGGAGTTCACCGTCTGGCCACTACTCCATCACGTGACTCCTCTCTCGAAATTTACTTTCTCGAAGGAGAGTGGCAACCCGCTCTCCCAGAGGTGCACTTGATGGATCTAACTTCTCATCCCAACTGAGGGGTGGTCCCAACAAAGACAGGGTATTGGCCAACATGCCAAACCCATCGTCTTTGGAAGTCCATCCCAGAATCAAGAACTGCTCAGGGCTCACCTCCTTCTTTCGGCGAAACATCTTGAGACCAACCCTGCTTGCAGCGCCAATTGTCTTGGGTAAACGTATACCTCTCATTTTGATCGTTTTAGATTGGTCACAGTGTTTGAGCTACCGAAAGAAAATAGACACACACACACCGAGAGCAGTTCAGTTTATACAAGGCTTTATTACTAAATCTAAAGCTGAATTCACACTACAATATACAAGCCCTTCCCAATTATACTTATCAATGGCTGGACTGGTCCCAACTGTCGAAGCGAGGCAACGACTGCACACTTGTATAGGTTGTCGGGGCGCCGGTAGCAGCTTTTCTACCTCCTTCGACCAGGACGTTAGCTGGACTCTTGAAGTTCTTCTTGCTGAGAGATATTGCCACCTCTTGGAGAGTCTCAAACTTCAGCAGTGGGACCATGGTTTATATTACCCAAAAGTTGTTTTCTTCAGATCTTATCTCTTTGAACAAATGATTTAATTATCTTCAAGGTCTCCTGACAGCCTGCGACCAACAAAAGACAACTGCATTTCTGGGCCTATGGTGGAAGTTGGATAGTGTCTACTGATTCATATGCATCCCTGGGCCCCATAGTGGAATTTAGGTGTGTCTACTAAATATGCATCCTGGGCCTCATAGATCCAACTGCATCCCTTCTTTCATCAGCTGGTCTAGGGCCCCATGATGGAATTTAGATTATGTCTTCTGATGCAACTGCATCCCTTCTTGCAGAAGCTGGTCTAAATCCTCCATTACAGATGGATCTGAGGCAGCGGAAATGGAATGCGTTAAGGCGGTGTTCTTGCTTTCTGTATGTGACCCAGGATTCACAGCCGTAGAGAAGAGTATTCAGCACGCAGGCTTCATGGACTCAGATCTTCAACTTGGTGGAGAGGTGGCCGTTATTCCACATGCGGGCTCGGAGGCGTCTGAAGGTAGTGGATGCTTTTCCTAGGCGTGTGTCCAGTTCTGCTTCTAGTGAGTTCGTTGTTGTCATGGTGGAGCCCAAGCAGCAGAATTTCTCTATGTTGATGATCATTGACGGTCATTGATGGAGTGTCGTGGGTTTGTTGGCACATCTTCCAATTGGGCACAGTTCATCTCTCCTCATATCAAAACATAGGTTTTGTTTTGACAGCTGTTCCAGTCACCACTGTTGATCCAATCCCTAATGTCTATCAGTTCTGGGCCCATGCACGATTCCTCCTCGATCTCCCTGGTTTGTATTGCCCATGGTGTAGCATTCACTGCAACGAATCTCACAAACAATTCAGCCTCCATCTCAAGCATTAAGTGCTTTACGCCATCGTCTTTCAGCAACCTTGATAGTGTGAGGGATGAGTAACACTGATCTAAAAGAAAAGTGAGGATTGTGAGAGATGAGTAAAACTGATATAAAAATATGAAGATGAGGAAACTAGTATGGATATATGTGTAATGAATAAAGCCAGTATGAATAGGATAAGAATAGATATTAGAATGTAGGAAGTAAAGTTAGTCTGAATAAGATAAGGGTCTTCTAGCCTTAGACAGAATTAGCAAGTTCTGCATGTAAGAAGTTAGTCAGCCCTGAGAGTCAAGAAGGTGTGAATAAGGACAATGACATGATGGGACAACGACAGGATACCCCCCTGGTCCTCCAAGTTCACAGAAACAGCATGTAGGCAGACAGGATTGCCTAATGCCAAACTCATCCAGGAGGCAGAAGAATGTAAGGGGGAGGGTACTTCTATACTGAAATCAACTGTATAAAAGTTGGGTGAGCCCCAGTGTATGTGTGTATTCCCAGGGTAAGGGGAAGCACCCAACTTTGCATTGTTGTATAATAAATGTTCTTTGTTCTCAATTTTTGTCTCGAGCAATTTCTGTGAAGGTACTTCTGTTTCTAACAATAGTGAATCAGCAATATTGTTTTTCCCTGCTATGTAAATCACCCTGTAGCGATATTATTGTAGTCTCAGGATCCATCTTTCAATTCTAGCGCACGGCTTCGATCTTGGAGAATAAATGGCTCCCAGTGGTCTGTGATCAGTTAAGACCTGGAACTCTATGCCACATAGATAAGCATGGAAATGTTCACAGGCCCATAAGAGTCCCAGGGCCTCCTTCTCTGTCTGTGAATAACGTCTTTCAACATCAGTAAGTGACTTGCTTGCATATGCAATCACTCCCCCAATTGGTCCCCTTGCTTCTGAACTAGACTGCCTCTGGTCCCACTCAGCTAGCATCAGCTATGACTCATGTCTGAGCCTTTGGATCAAAATATCCCAATGTATGTGCACTCATCAGGTTTCTTTTCAATTTCTGAAATGCCTTCCTTTGGTCGGGTCCGAACACAGAGTGAGCATTTTCCCTTGTTAGCCTCCTCAGTGGTTCTGCAATAGTTGCTAGATTTAGTATGAACCTTGTGCAAAAGTTCACTAGGCCCAGGAAGCTCCTCACTTCTGTTGTTTCCTTGGTTCTTGAACTTCTGCAACTGCCTTGATTTTACCTTCAGTTGGATTGATACCTTCACTAGTCAGCTTGTGACCCATGATCACCATCTCGGATACACCCAGAAAACATTTGTCTGCATTCACTGTCAATCCAGCATCTCTTAACCGAGCTAATGCCTGTCATTAGGCTAAAGTCTCTCATCATGTTCCTCACGTGTGGCACCAAGAACAATGATATCTTCTGAGATGTTACCTGTGCCTGGAACTCCTTGGAGCACTTTGTGGATTTCATGTTGATAGATCTCTGGAGCAACGTTTACACCAAATATTAACCTCTTGTATATAAACATTCCACAATGTGTGATAAATGTAGTGATTTTTCTTGACTCTGGCTCTAGTTCTAGCTGGTGGAAACCCTATTTCAAATCCAACTTCGAAAAGACTTTGCTTGTTGATAGTTCCTGTAGGACTTCATCCACTGTAGGAATGGTGCGCCTTTCCCTCACTACTGCTTTATTTGCTCTCCTCATATCAATACATAGTCTGATCTCTCCACTGGGATTCAGGACTACAGCGACTGGACTGACCCAAGGTGTTGGTTCCTCCACTGGTTCTATTATGTCTTGTTGGACAAGTTCATGTATTTTTGCTTCTGCTTTCTCCCTCAGTCCAAACGGGGTCCTTCTCATGGTTGTGCTACTGGCCTGACCTCTGGATCTATTTTCAGTTTGATCTGCCTGTTCCTTAGTTTTCTAAATCCTTCAAAAGCTGACTGGAATTCCTCCTTCAGATCAATATAGGATTGCACTGAGTTCACATCCAGGCCTATACGTAAAACACCCATTACCTGCACCGCCTCCCTACTCAGTGGAGGTTCCCCTCGTTCCTCTATGGCAACAAACTCTGCCATCATGGTAGGTGGTGTAAGATTATTCTGGACATCTACCTGCCCCTCTGCTGGAAAGCATCCATTTGTTTGAAGCAGCTTCGATGAGGTGTATGGAAACAACTTTTTCTCACATCTTCTGGTTGTACATTTTATCTTTTTTCTTTTTCTGTTCCTCCCACAATTCTGTCTATGATGTTGGTGTCACTCCCACTGTCCACTATGACGTCAACCTTCACACCTCCAATCACTACTGGCACCTTTGCATTTGCGTGTTTATTGTTTATGGCAAAAGCATATCTTGTTTCAGTTTGTTTTTCCTGATCGTCATCATGTGTACGTTCACATTCACATGGACCTTTTTCAACATGACGTACATTTTGTTCGCCCCCTCGGCCTACATCTGCCTCCTATCCCCCTTCTTACTCCACAGTTATTTGTATGACCGGGTTCACCTCTTGCCAGGGGTGGGGCTCTGCATTTCTTATCAAAATGGCCCTTTCTACCACAGCTTCTGCACACTTGACCCCTGGCCAGATAGCACAAATCTTTGCCAAAATTTCCAATATTGCCACATCGGTAACATTCATGGCGTGCCGAATAGCTAGTGTGCTTACCATGTTCCTATCCTTTGCTTGCAGTGGTAAATATCTTACGAAATTGAGCAGAGACTGCGCCATCACGTCCAGCTGGGGGACCATCCAATTTCATAGTCTGAAACTGAGTTTCCACTGCTTCAAATGATGCTGCTCTTGTCAATGTTATTGCTAGTGTGAGTGTTCCACATTTCTCCAGCAACTTGCATCTCGTGGTTTGATGTACAACTTTATACCACCTGCTCTCGAATCTCATTTCCAAATCTGCTCCATAATTGCAACCTTCGGCCGCCTTCCTGAGTCGTGTGACCAATTGAGTAATGGTTTCCACGTCCCTCTGTTTGATCTGTCGAAAGACATGGCGTTGGAATGTGGCATTTAATTCCACAACAAAATGCTTTTTCAAGGCGTCAACAGCCCTGTTATCATCAGCTTTGTTCTCCATGATGGCCGGTGTCTTGAAAATCTCCTGCACTGCAACTTTAGCAGTGTACAAGAGTAGAGCCCTCCTCCGTGTGAACTCCGCTGGTGTTGCCCCGTTGACAAACAACCCCAAGCTGTCGGCATATGAATCAAACTCCTCATACCAAGCCACCCGGTGAGCACTAACTATGCTTGCTCCTCCAGTTGGGTCAAATGGAGACAAACCTTTAATTCCTGTGGCTTCAATTCCTGCAAATGCCATATTTTCTCCTGTGTAGCTCAATAACAAGAATCTCAGTTCATCCTCGTCACCAACGTCAAATCCTGAAATCAAATAAAGTCAATACTCTGAGGTGGAGTTCAAATATGCTCAGTCTTTATTCCACCATGACTGATTTTTACTCCCTGATGGACCTGTGCAACATGCCAGCCATTACAATTGATAACCAATCTATATTATCCTGCAAGACCTTATAGTCGATAACCAAACTATATTATTATCACTATGACAGATATGACAGTACAATCTACAAATTTGCTGACGATATCAGGGTCGTGGGTTGTATAAAAACGGGCGATGAGTCAGCACACAGGAGGGAGATTGAAAACTTGGCCGCATGGCGCACCAACAACAACCTCCCACTCAATGTCACCAAAACTAAGGAGCTGATTGTCGACTTCAGGAAGGGAAAACCAGAGGTGTATGATCCAGTGATTGTTGGGGGGATCAGAGATGGAGAGGGTGAGCAAATTTAAGTTCTTGGGAGTCACCATCTTGGAGGATCCCAACACACTCATGGCACTCATAGCACTCTACTTCCTCAGGAGTTTGCAGGGGTTTGGCATGACATTGGAAACCCTGGCAAATTTCTAAATATGTGGTGGAAAGTGTGTTGACCGACTGCAGCACTGTCTGGCATGGGAACACCAATACCACTGAGTGTAAAGCCCTGCAAAAAGTAGTTGCCATAGCCCAGGACATCACAGGCAAAATCCTTCCCACCATTGAGAACAACTGCAGGGAACGCTGCCGTAAGAGGGCAGCAGCAATCGTCAAGGATCTACACCACCCAGCACATGCTCTGTTCTCACTGCTGCCATCAGGAAAGAGGTATCAGTGCCACAAGGCTCGCACCACCAGGTTCAGGAACGGTGGCTACCCCTTCACCATCAGATCCCTCAATGACAAACTCAATCAGGGACTCATTTAAGGACTCTCACTTTTGCACTTTATTGAGTTTTTTTCCCCTCTCAGTATGCACAGTTTGTTTACATTTTATTTCTTTATTTCTTTACGTGTGCACGCTGTGTACAGTTTTTTGTTGCACTATTAATACGTGATTATTCCACCTGGCCCTCAAGAAAAGGAATCTCAGGGTTGTATCTATTCTGACAATAAATCTGAACTTTGAATACACTATGTTGTGAGGGAACATGGCAGGCTCCCACCATCACACATGGCCTGGAGGAAGGCTCCCACAGCTTGGATTGTCCAGAATGTTGCCTCAGATGTTGACCAACATACTCCACCATCTTGCTCCCTTCAATGTTAGCTGGCTAACCATCTCTCTCACTCTGCTCCACAGAGGCCAACTGACCTGAAACAAGAAGCAGCCAGTTAACACATCTCAACTCAAGGGGTGGCCTTGAGCCAGCAACACAACATCAGGTCGGTGCACATTTCCACACAGCAGAGAAGGAGGTACCTCTCTCAGCAATCCCATCAGTCCCAATCTCCCACATTTCCTGCACCCTATTATCTCTCATGTGCCCTGATTCTCCCGCCACTCACCCATACACATGGGGAAATTTAGAGTGGACAATTATCCCACAAAGGAGTAAAATGCAAAAGTCTGCAGACACTGTGGGTGTAGTTAAAAACTCAGCCAGTCTTTCAACGACCCATAGGAGGTAAAGATACATTACCGATGTTTTGGGTCTGAGGCCTTCCTTGAGGGTTAGGGCTTATATTTTTACCTCTTATGGATGCTACAAGATCTGCCGAGTTCCTCCGGCATTTCTGTGCTTTTACAATTATCCCACCAACCCATACATTTCTGGGGCGTGGGAGGAAACCCACGCGGTCAGAGGGAGAAGGTACAAAATCTACATAGACAGTGCTGGAGGTCAAGGATCAAACCAAGGTCGCTGGCGTGGCAAGGCAGCGGATCTACCAGCTACGCTTGCCCACAATGTCAGTCAGCTGTCACCATGGTCAGTTGCCTCTCAGTGTGTGGATAACCAGGGATCATCCATGGGTAGGGTTATCACAACGATTGGAGTTTGGACAGCTTTTAGTTTCTCGTTTGTAAAATATCAATTGGATGTGGCTACACGGAATACAACCAAGGCCACGGCTATGATGAAAAAAAAAGTAGAATAACAAAGAAGAATGCTGGAAGCTCTTAGGAGGTCAGGCAGAAAGAGTTAATGGTTCAGATCATCTTTGTCAGAACCGGGTTTGGAACATTAACTGAGAAATGCAAGAACTACAGATATTGGCATCTTGAGTAAACAATGAGCTGGAATTTAGGAGAATCAGGGGGGCGAACCTCATTGAAACATTTTGAACGTTGAAAGGCGTGGACAGAGTGGATGCAGAAAGGTTGTTTCCCCACTGTGGGAGAGTCTGGGACAAGTGGGTGCAACTTCAGGATTGAAGGGCATCCACTTAGAAGAGAGATGTGGAGGAATTTCTTCAGCCAGAGGGAGGTGAATCTATGGAACGTGTTGCCACAGGGGGTCGTGGAGGCCAGGGTGTGATAGTACAGATTCTATCACCAATGATAATGTCACCACCTGCGGCCATGACACGGAGGATCATGATGCCAACCTGGAGAAATATTTTCAGACTGCAATTTGGCTGAGATTGACCTACAATTTCGACAAGTGTGTCTTCCGGACCACTCGGCTCGCAATTCTGGGCTGTGTGGTGGAGAATGGGGTGGTCATGCCGGACCCTGACCGCATGCGTCCCCTCATGGACTCCCCCGCCCCCCCCCACACACCCAGAAGGCACTCAGAAGCTGCCTGGGCTTTTTCTCTTACTATGCCCAATGGGTTCCACACTATGCCAACAAGGCACGGCCACTCATCAAGACCACCTTCTTCCCCCATCAACCGAAGCCAAAGCAGCCTTCGACTGCATCAAATCGGACATCGCTGCTGCAACACTGCACGCCATTGACGAGTCCATTCTGTTCCAAGTCGAAAGCGATGCATCTGACTTTGCACTGGCTGGCACTTTGAACAGGGCCGGCCAACTGGTAGCCTTCTTCTCCAGAACCCTCCAGGATCCGGAGAGCCAACACTCCTCTGTCGAGAAGGAGGCCCAGGCCATAGTCAAGGCAGGATGTCGTTGGAGACACTACCTTATGGCAGGCACTTTACGCTGCTGACTGACCAACGCGCGGTCTCCTTCACGTTTAGCAATTACCAGCAAGGTAAGATCAAGAATGACAAAATCGCCAGGTGGAGAATCGAGCTCTCCACCTTTAATTATGACATACTGTATCAGCCAGGTAAACTCAACGACCCCCCAGATGCGCTTTCCAGGGGGACTTGTGCCAACATGCAACTGGACAGGCTACAGAAACTCCACGAGGAGCTCTGTCATCCAGGGGTCATAAGGTTCACGCACTTTGTCAAATCTCGCAATCTGCCCTACATGGTCGAGGAGATTCGCTCCATGACCTGGGCCTGCCCAGTGTGCGCTGAGTGCAAGCCCCACTTTTTCCGTCTGGAGAACACACACATCATTAAAGCCTCCCACCCCTTTCAGCGTCTCAGCATAGACTTCAAGGGGCCCAGACCATCGACCAACCGTAACACCTACATCCTTACGGCCATCGACGAGTATTCTTGCTTCCCGTTCACTGTGCCCTGCTCGGACATGACTGCCTCCTCAGTTATAGAGGCCCTGAAGAGCATCTTCGCCATCTTCGGGTACCCGTTACATCCACAGTGACAGGGGGTCCTCATTTATGAGCGCGGAGCTGTGGCAGTACCTTCTGGAGCGTGGTATTGCTTCAAGCAGGACCACCAGCTATAACCCACAAGGTAATGAGCAAGTCGAAGGAGAGAATGGAAAGTGGTTACGCTTGCCCTCTGGTCCAAAGGTCTCCCCACCTCTCATTGGCAGGGTGTGCTCACTAGTGCCCTACACTTCATCTGCTCCCTCCTATGCACCGTGACCAATGCCACCCCCCCCATGAAAGGATGTTCTCTTTCCCGAGGAAATCTGAGTCAGGTACGACCATACCGGCATGGCTCACGGTTCCCGGTCCAGTCCTTTTACGACGCCATGTCCGGTACTCTAGGAACGACCCCTTGGTTGACCGAGTGACTCTGATCCATGTGAACCCTACGTTGAGTACCCAGACGGACGGGAGGACACAGTCTCGGTAAGGGATCAGACGCAGCAGTGCCTTTAACCCAACCTCCCCCTATTCCTTCTCCCCCAGGTCATATGCTTGAACAGAGGGACCAGCAACACCCCACCAGCTCAGGCCAGACTGTCGACAACGGCATTGGGGAATTGAGCGAAGCAGTGGCCGCACCCTACAGGCCTGCCAGTGACACGACTCCGGCGACCCCAATCCCGGCGCCACGGTGGTCACGCTGGATGGTCAGACCCCTGACTGGTACAGCCCCTAACCTCCATTCACCCTGGGGTCGGTTCTCAAAGAAGGGGTGAATGCGATAGTACAGATTCTATCACCAATGTGTATATGTACATATGTACAGATGGTAGTGTAGGATGACTGTGATTGGCTGAGAGTGTAGCCACACCTACTGGCAGGTCTTAAAGGATTGCTCCTAGCCAGACCAGGTCATTCTGGACTGGTCAACCTACTTGTGATATGCTCCAGTCTTTTAGTTAATAAAAGCCTTGGTTTGGATCAACAAGTCTTTGGTTCTTTCGACGCGCATTACACAGGTCATTGGGTGTACTTGAGGCAGAGATTGGTAGGTTCTTGTTTGGCCAGAGCATGAAAGGTTATGGGGAGAAGGCCGGGCAGTGGGGGTGAATGGGAAAATGGATTAAATGGCGGGGCAGACTCGATGGACTGAATGGCCTATTTCTGCCCCTGTGTCTTACTAAGTGGGTTAGGTAGAAATAGTCAGCCAAAGTTTCAGGTGAGTCTCCATAAAGAGTCGACAAAGAGATAGCATGATTAGTGTAGTGTATTTGGACAGGTACATGGTTGGGAGGGGTATGGAAGACCATGGACTGGGTGCAGGTCAGTGGGACTAGGCAAAGAAGGGGCCTGTTTCTGTGCTGTAATGGTCTATGGTTCTAAAGTGAATACAACGTGCTTTACACACTGGCTGAATACAGGACCAATACAGACCTTGTCTGGATGGTCACTGGGGTCCTGCTGCCTTTCCACTCACCGTGTTAAGGTGGCCTGGGGCCACAGCAGTTAGTGCTGCTGCACTGCATCAGGGATATAGGTTCAGTCCTTACCTTGGGCGCTGTCCATGCAGAGTTCGCAGGTTCTCTGTAAAAGTGTGGGTTTCAATTCACACATCCACAAGCTCATTGTCAGTTACTATTCAGTGCAGGTGAATGGCAAAAAGAATCGAAGGGTGTGCATTAGGGATGCACCATATATACCCATGTAATAGTCGATCCTGTGTAATAGTCAACCCCCTCTTTTTGGCCCAAAAACCAGTCTCTTCCTTATGAGCTGTGTAAAAGTCGAACCCCTTATTTTTGGCCCTGACCACTTGCCCACTGGAGCTCCTGATACCCCAACTGTGGACCCTCGCCCCAAGTGCCGGCCCACCGAAGCTTCTGACACCCTGGCCACAGACCCTCCCCTAGGCCCCTGCTTCCCATCCATCCGAGATCCCAACGCCCCGAATGTAGTTCTGGCCACCTGAGCTCCCAAAACCTTGAACAACACAGGTACTTAGCACGGGCAAAAGAATGAGCCAAGTAAAAGTTGATCACCCAAATGTGTCCCAAGAAATTGTTCTGAAGAACTCAACTATTATACAGTATATATGGTATTTGCAAGGGTATGGGAAAATGAGGGGGGGAATGGTATTAATGGGATTGCCCTCAGAGAGCTGGCATAGACCCAATGGGCTGAATGGTCTTCTTTTATGTCATTATATGTGTAAGTCATAGGACGGGTCACAGACCCATGAGAAAGAGAAGGGAATACTCACAGGGATGGAAGGGCTGGAAATGTTCACAGGTACTGGGAGGAGGGAGTTCCCACTGGAACCCTGGGCATTAAGGGAAAAGAGTCCAGTTTTCCTGAAGATTTGGAGTAAATAGGGAGTGAGGTTTGGGTGTCAGCAATGAAGGCAAGCAGATGGATTGTCACTGGAGGAATGGGGGTGGGTGGGAGATAAGGAGGAATGGTTGCACACAGGGGAATACACGGACAGGCAATCAACAGCTGCAGTGGGCAGCAGTGGACAACTATGGCAGAGGTTGGCAGCAGCTCAAGGTCAGAGGTGTCGCTCGATGGACAATGGGGACGGAGAATTTTATATTTAAAATGGTTCATGGCCCGTTAGAAAAGTCTCCAACAATTAATTGCACTTCTTAGTTTCAACACTAGAGGTCACTGCCATTTCAAATAACTACTTGAGCAACCGTTGAAATGTTACTCGTCGATGAAAACGGTTAAAAAAATATTTACATCAGTCGATAAAACACGACGAAACCGAAAAAATGGAAAATAGCAAGGAGGTGCCGAAAATTTCGGACACAGTAGGAAAATGAGTACTTTTTCACAGAAGTCAAGGGGAGGTGTGTTTGTTGATTTGAAACGAATCTGTGAACTTTCATAGCTCATCTACAGATTTACACATTACATCATAATCATTAAGGCAGACACTTGGGCCGTGAACTGTATTTGCTGAGAGTTGAGAAGGAACATTGGAGACGGCCTGGTCCCTTTCTTCCTCTTTTCTCCTGTTCCTATTTTGCACCCAGCTGTCTATTTTGGCCTGATTTTTAAATGCGAATTTTAAAGAATTCATTGTATTCATATAAATTAAATTTAAGAGCAGCAGATACAGAAATGCCGACTGTAATATGTGAGCACATCAATAAACTACCGTCACGTCAACAGTTAAACTGTTCAGTAGTGTCGTATAGATATTTTGATAGAACATGAATTTTCGATGGCACAGGGATTTTCTGGGTTGAAAAAGACCTTTTTTTTTTGACGGGTTTAATATCGTTTGGCCCGAGACTCCTTCCATTTGTCTGTATGTGGCCCACATCCAAAAGAAGTTTGGCCACCTAGCTCAAAAGTGTGAGCAGTTATAATGGCAGACAGCAAGCTGAAGCACAATGTCAGAAATTAGTTTGAGGATGTCAAGTCACTTTCAAGTCACCAGTATGAAAACCCCTGTGGTCCAACACGTTAATCTTACACTAATCTAATTTTATTCTCCCTGATACTCCCATGAAGAGCATCAGGTTCGGTGAGTTCACAGAGAGACGAGTCTGGAGACAGGTGTTACAATCACATGCAACTTTGATTAACTCACAGGAGAGAAACAGGGGCAAATGTTAAACAGTACTTGATCACTACTTCACTTAAGCAATGATATAGACATTCACTTCGGACTTCAGTTGGATTCTGACAATAGTGAGCCTATTCTTGACACACTCATGCACTTGAGTACACACACTACAAGCAGGGACTTTTACACACACTCGGTCCCCTGTCCAATGGGGTGCACCTCTCTGCAAGTATTGATCTATTTCAATACTACAGCTCAGCTTCAGTGTAGTGCACTGAACCCTGGACCTGAAAAGTGTCAACCCCAATGGAACATTCAGGCCACTATGCAAAAGACACTTCCAGTGACGTCCACAAAAGTGAGCGGGCACGGAGCTTGGACCATGAGGCAGAGAGAGAGAGGGAGAGAGGGAAAATGTTCCTGTGACCCAGGTTCGATCCCAGCATCTGGTGTCTTGCTTGAAGCAAAATCACCCTAGGTGATTTAAATTAGCCAATGGCAAGGTGTGCACTAATGGGGGGCTAGAGTCCAACCTTGATATGATTTATAAATAAGTTTTAGATGGGGGAAACACATGTCCACCCACAATATGCACATTCCAGACAGGCAGGGAGGCCATGTTTCCTCCACACACAACATTCCCAGATTCTACCACTCCCAGTGGTATAGACCAATTAAACTAATGACCTGCAGGTCACTGGAATGTGGGAGGGAACTAAGTAATTGAGGGAAACGGGGCAGTGCAACTCCATATAGAGATCACCAGATGCTGGAATCGAACCTGGGTCACAGGAACTGTGCCACCCTAAGGAACCATCACAACCCTCACATGATGGGATGGTAGACAGATCTGAGTTGTTCACAAGGTGCCAGGCAGAGGTACTGTTCATGGTATTGAGATTGCCGGTGACAGGTTGTAATAGAGATCTCCAAGCCCTGTTGATCTGAGGTGGAGCTGTTGATGGAATTTGGAGAACAGGTCCAGGGGAAAGAATCTGCTGAGGGAAAACTGGCTTCGACCCAGCAAACTGTCGAGCCCTGTGGAGCCTGTGAATTGCCCAAAGCATGAATTGAAAAGATGAACATCAGATGGGTCGGCAGCAGAATATCGAGCACTGTCACGCTGAGCACTGGCACCTCAGGGCTGTGGGCTCAGCCCACTCCTGATCACACTACTGACCCATGAATGCATCGTCACATCCAGCTCTAGGGTCATCACGTTTGTAGATGACACTACCATCGTTGGCACATCAGCAAAACAATGAGTCGCACTGCAGAGAAGAGGTGGAAAATCTCATGGGAGAGTAACAACGGGAGTCTCAACGTGGACAAGATGAAGGAAATGATCATGGACTTCAGGAGGACCAGGAATGACCACCCTCCAGTACAAACCAACAACTCAGTCGTAGAGACAGTGGAGAGCAGCACATTCCTTGGAGTTCACTTAACTAGTGACCTATTGGGGACACTCATCTCCTCCCTTGTCAGGAAGGTGGAACAGCAACTGAACTTCCTGAAAACACTGAAGTGGTGTATATGGGCCTGAGCCCTTCTTCCAGTATAAAAAGCAGGTGGGTGTCTGAATTAAAGAGTGAAAGAGAAAGGGGGGAGAATGGGAGGAGGAGGAATCCAGATCAACAAAAAGTGTTCATTGGATATGATAAGAGGAAAGGTGAGAATTGATCTTGGCTCCATGAAAGGAGAGAGAGAGGGAGAAGGAGAAGGAGAGATTTGGGGGGTGGGTTTAATGGAAACCAGAGAAGTCGATGTTAATACCATCTGGATGAAGGGTGCCGGACAGAAGATGAGGTGTTGTTCCACCAATTTGCGGGTGGTCTCAGTCTGGCAATGCACGAGACCATGGATAGACATAAAGATAAGGAGGGCAGAACCCCAACTGAACATTCTGGCCACTATGCAAAAGGAACAAAGAACAGTTCAAGGTTGAAAGTGGGGTGCAGCAACTAACGGCATTCCAAAGGTGCAATGAAGCCTGTCTCAGTCCTGATGCAATGCCATTGACCCTAAACTTTTAAATTTAATTTTAAAAAAAATTTGGCCCTACGAGCCAGTGCTGCACAATTTACACCCCATTAATCTACACCCCAGTACGTTTTTGAAGGGTGGGAGGAAACCGGAGCCCCCAGGAAAACCCACGCAGACACGGGGAGAATGTACAAGCACCTTCCAGGCAGCGCAGGATTTAAACCCCAGTCTGGTTCCGATCGCTGGTGCTGTCAAGGTGTAGCACTAACCACGCTGTTCCTTTCTCTTTGTTTCTCTCTCAATAGGCGCTGTCTGACCTGAAGGTTCACAGCACTGTCTGACATGATTTTTTTTTCATATAATTTTTTTATTTTTCACACTATGAACCATATCAACCAAAATATGTACAAACATATTTCATTAAATTTACACAGTGGTTTTTTCTCCCCTTTTTTCCCCCCTTTCACTCCCTCCCCTCCACCCACCCCCCTCCAAAACCTATAAATATTCAACATATACAATACAATAAAACCATAAAACAATATTTTCACACAAAGGAAAATAAACAAGAAAAATGCATCATCTATTTATTACACACTGAATCTAGTCGTTTTGTCTTCTTATCATTTTCATTCTCATTTTAGGGGATGGAGGTCTTAGGCAAGCTCTCTCTGATATGTTCCATATATGGTTCCCAAATTTGTTCAAACATTGTGACTTTATTTTTTAAATTATGTTATTTTTTCCAATGGAATACATTTATTCATTTCCATGTACCATTGCTCTAAACTCATGCTCTCTTCCATTTTCCAAGTTGACATTATAGATTTTTTTGCTATCGCTAAGGCTATCATAATGAATTTTTTTTTGCACTTTATCCAATATGAGGCCTAATTCTCTACTTCTTATGTGACTTAAAAGAAATATCTCTGGTTTTTTTGGTATGATATTTTTTGTAACTTTATTTAGTATCTGATTTAATTCTTCCCAAAACGTAGTCACTTTTGTACATGCCCAAGTTGCATGTAATGCTGTTCCCATTTCCTTCTTACAGCGAAAACATCTACCGATAACGTTGAATCCCATTTTTTTAATTTTTGAGGAGTGATGTATACCCTGTGTAACCAATTATACTGTATCATGCATAACCTTGTGTTTATTGTATTCTTCATAGTTCCAGAACATAACATTTTCCCATACTTCATTTTTTATCTTTATGTTTAGATCCTTTTCCCACTTCTGCTTAGTTTTATAGTTTATTTCATTTTCCTTATCTTCCACCTTAATGTACATGTTGGTTATAAATCTTTTGATTATCATTGTGTCTGTAATCACATATTCAAAGCTGCTTTCTTCAGGTAATCTCAAACTGTTTCCCAATTTATCCTTTAAATAAGCTTTCAGTTGGTGATATGCAAACATTGTACCATGAGTTATTCCATATTTATACTTCAACTGTTCAAATGTTAATAAATTATTACCCAAAAAACAATTTTCTATGCTTTTGATTCCTTTTCTCTCCCATTCTCTAAAGGAAAGGTTGTCTATTGTAAAAGGGATTAGCGGATTTTGCGTCAATAGTAATTTTGGTATTTGATAATTCATTGTTTTCCTTTCTAAGTGGATCTTCTTCCATGTATTAAGTAAATGATGCAGTACTGGTGAGTTTTTATATTGGACCAGCTTTTCATCTCACTTATAAAGTATATGTTCCAGTACCTTGTCTCCCATTTTATCTAGTTCTATCTTAGTCCAGTCCGATTTTTCCCTTTTCTGGTAAAAATCTGATAAATACCTTAATTGTGCGGCTCTATAATAATTTCTAAAATTTGGTAACTGTAAACCACTTTGATTATACCTCTCTGCTAATTTATCTAATGCTACCCTTGGATTCCTCCCTTTCCACAAGAATTTCCTTATTATTCTCTTTAGTTCATTAAAGAATTTTTCTGTTAAGGGAGTTGGTAATGTTTGAAATAAGTATTTTATCCTTGGGAACACGTTCATTTTAATGCAGTTTACCCTCCCTATCAACGTTAGCGGTAATTCTTTCCAATCTTCTAAGTCTTCCTGCAATTTCTTTATTAGTGGCTGATAATTTAATTTGTACAAGTGGCTTAAGTTATTATCTAACCTGATCCCTAGGTATCGGATTGCTTGTGCTTGCCATTTAAATGGTGATTCTTTTTTAAATTCTGTATAGTCTGTGTTACTCATTGGCATCACTTCACTTTTATTTGTGTTGATCTTGTACCCCGATATTTCTCCATATTCTTTCAATTTCTTATGTAATTTTTTTACTGATACCTCTGGATCTGTTAGGTATACTATGATGTCATCTGCAAATAAGCTGATTTTATACTCCTTCTCCTTTATTTTTATCCCTTTTATTTTATATTCTTATCAGTTCTGCCAAAGGTTTTATTGATAAAGCAAACAATGAAGGAGATAGTGGACATCCCTGTCTCGTTGACCTACTTAATTTAAAGTGACTCGATACATATCCATTTACTGTTACCTTTGCCAACGGTCCATTATACAATGCTTTAATCCAATTTATATATTTTTCTGGTAGATTCAACTTCTGTAATTCTTTAAATAAGTAATTCCACTCTACTCTGTCAAAGGCTTTTTCTGCATCTAGAGCAACAGCCGCTGTTGTTTTCTTATTTTCTTTAACTGTGTGGATTAGATTAATAAGTTTGCAGACATTGTCTGCTGTTCGTATTTTCTTAATAAATCCAGTTTGATCTTGTTTTACTATTTTAGGTACACAATTGGCCAATCTGTTTGCTAATAATTTTGCTATTATCTTATAGTCTGAGTTAAGTAGAGATATTGGTCTATATGATGCTGGTGTTAGTGGATCCTTCCCCGTCTTTGGTATTACTGTAATTATTGCTGTCTTATATGAATCTGGCAAGTTTTGTGTTTCTTCTATCTGGTTCATTACTTCCAGGGGAGGAGGAATTAATAACTCTTTAAATGTTTTTTAAAATTCTATTGGAAATCCATCCTCTCCTGGTGTTTTATTGATTGGCAGCTTTTTAAATATATCCTGTACTTCCTCTATTTCAAATGGTTTTATTCGTTTGCAATTTCTCCCAGTTCGTAAATTGCAACATGACCATCTTATACCTTGCTTACACCTCTTTTCCACCTCCATCCCCCTTTTTCCCATTTTCATCTCTTAGTTTTCTCTTATTACACTTAATGTACGACAACACTTTTAAGACAAAGTTTCCCTGCAGTTCCCACATCCACTAATACCTTAACCCCTAAAGTCCCCCCCCCCCTTCTGAGTTGCCCCATATCTCTTGCCGGGCAACCACAACTCCCCTTTTCATTTGGATTGCGATCTTTTTCACAGCGTCAATTGATTTTGTAGTGACGGTTATTCCCCCTCTACCCAGCCCTCTCCAGAAAACACTTTTTTTAAAAACACAGATAACAAAACTCTCTCTCTTCTTTTTTTCCCCACTTACTCCCTTCCTTCCCTTCTCTTTTCCCTCTTTAGTTCTTTACATATACATTGTTTTTACATCTTTATATATACTTTATCACCGTTCTTCATTCTTGTTACATCTCTTCACCTGTCCTGCAAATGTTCTGCGAATTCTTGCACTTTCTCTGGATCCGAGAACAGTCTGTTTTGCTCCCTGGGTATAAATATTTTAAGTACGGCTGGATGTCTTAATATGAATTTGTCCATAAAGTTGATTTCGCTGTATTAAATTCTTTCCTCCTCTTTCAGAGTTCAAAACTTATGTCCAGATTAAAAAATATTTCTTGACCCTTGTATTCCAATGGTTTATTATCTTCTCTAATTTTATTCCTTGCCCGTTCCAGTATATTTTCTCTTGTCGTGTATCTCAAAGATTTTACTTCGGGATCCATCCTTTTATAAATTCCTTCATGTCTGTGCCTTCTTCACCCTCCTTCAGGCCCACTATTTTTATGTTGTTTCGGCTACTATAATTTTCCAATATATTAATTTTCTGAGATAACAACTCTTGTGTCTCTAATTTTTTGTCACTTTCTTCCAATTTTTCTCTTAAGTCATTAACTTCCATTTCTACAGCCATTTCCCACTCTTCCACATTCTCTACTCTTTTCCCTATTTCTGTCATTACCAGTTCTAACCTTTGCATTTTATCTTCTGTTCTTTTCATTTTCCTTTTAATTGCATTAAACTCGAATAATAACCATTCTTTTAGTGATCTCATTTGTTCTTCAAAAAATACTTTATCTTCATCAGTTTTACCTTCTATTTCTCTTTGTCCATCAGTTTTAGCTTCTATTTCTCTTTGTCCATCAGTTTTACCTTCTATTTCTCTGTGAAGATCTTGGTCTTCTTCTTCCTCTTCTGTGTCTGTATCTGTGTTTGTGTTTTCTTCTTCTCTTCTTTGTATCTGTGTCTCTTCTGATTTTCCTGATGAGCTGCTTGTATCTCTTTGTTGGGCCTCTTCTTGCTGGGCCTCTTGTTGCTGTTCCTCCCCTCTTGGGCTGCTCGTCTGCTGTGCTTCCTGACATTGATCTTCTTGTCGATCTTCCCTCTGTCTGTCTTCCACGTTTGTTTCGTCACACCCTCTTCTGCTGTCTTCCTTATCCTCCAGCTAAGAGCCCTGGTGTCAGGCATCCCTCAGCTGCTCGCTCTGTGACAGCCCACTCCTCTGCTGAGCCCCTCTTCCACCGGTGTCTTCTTTCTCCTCTGATTGCGCAGTTGCGCTCTTTTGTTTGGCTCCGAAAGCCATTTTTGTAGTGCACCGGCTGGTGGGTTGCAACTCCGCAGGGCAGGGACTGACCTCAAGGGTTGGGTGCTCCTCGTTCTATAGGTAAGGCCTTCTTCTTTCTTCTCCAGCAACTTTTTTACTTCTTTTATTCCAGTTGTTCTTACTTTCTCCTTCTTGGAAGCCATCTTTTTTCTCTTCTCTGTATCTTTATCTTCTATTTCTTATATTCTATTTTTGTTATGCTTTGCTTTTTCCTAATTTTTTTTCTATTTTCCTGGAGAGGGCTGGTTTCCCCGACCAGCCACTACTCCATCACATGACTCCTCCACTGTCTGACATTATTGAAGGAAGAATGTAGAATACGTCATGGTGCGTGGATATAATTTTTAAACGTTATCTGCCATTATGTGAAGTGGTTAGAAATGATAAACATGACTCACCCGTGGGACATGAAACACTACAGCACAGTACAGGCCCTAAAGCCCACGATGTTGTGCCAACCCACATATACCTACCAAAAAAAAACACTAAACTCTCCCTACCTCATAACCCTCTACATTTCTTTCATCCATGAGCCCATCTAAGAGACTCACGTGATAATGTTACTTTATATAAAATAGCAACACTACAGGAAATTACAAAATGGTTTTGACAATGCAGCGCTGCCTCAAGCCAGTTAACAGCCGACATCTAAAGAAAGGAGAAGAAACTCCAGCCCTCTCCAGAAAAGTCGGGAAAAACAAGAGAAAACACAAAGGCACAGAAATAAAAGTTACAGAAAAGTGAGTATAAAGGTGGAAAGAAGATGGCGACAAAAAAAGAAAAGTCGAAAGCAACGGTAAGAAGAGAGGAAGAGAAGACAAAGGAGGAAAAAGGTGAAGGCCTTACCTGTCCGAAGAGGCCCGCTGCGGAGAGAGAAACCCGCTCCCTCAGGTCGGTAAATAATGGACTACAAAAATGGCTCGCAGAGCCGAACAAAAGTGCGCAACCGCGCATGCGCGAAGTTTCGCGCATGCGTGATGCGAATGAAAAAAAACACACCGACGGGAGGGGGGACCAGCTGGGGAGTCGATCTCCACAGCCGGCAACGACAGCTGCAGAACACCTGCAGCAAGAAGAGACCACAGAAGACAATAGAAACAAGATAGAAGAGGAGGAAAGGGCAACAAAGAAACAACAAATGGTCAACCCAGAGGAAGAAGAAGAGGAAGAGTATGGTGAAATAGAAGAAGAAAAGAGAGGCAAGGTAAAGGATATACTTGCTCTTATTAGAGGATACATGGAATCATTTAAAGAATGGCAAACACAGGAATTTAAGGATTTAAGAAAAAGAATAAACAACACAGAGGAGAAAATAATTAAAATGGAGATGACCTTAACAGAAATGGGAAAAAAAATGGACAAGATGGAAGAGCGGGCAGTAGCAGCAGAAATGGAGGTAGAAGACTTAAAAAAGAAATTGGAGAAATCTAATAAAAAAACTAAAGAGACACAAGAACTACTAGCTCAAAAAATAGATACAATGGAAAACCATAACAGAAGAAATAACATAAAGATAGTGGGCCTTAAGGAAGATGAAGAAGGCAAGAATATGAGGGAGTTTATAAAAGAGTGGATCCCTAAGACCCTAGGATGTCCAGAACTACAGCATGAAATGGAAATAGAAAGGGCACATAGAGTATTGGCCTCTAAACCACAACCACAACAAAAACCAAGATCTATTGTAGTAAAATTCCTAAGATATACTACAAGAGAAAAGGTACTGGAGAAGACAATGGAAAAAGTAAAAGAGGGCAACAAACCACTGGAGTATAAAGGGCAAAAAATCTTCATTTATCCAGATATAAGTTTTGAACTCCTAAAGAAGAGAAAAGAGTTCAATACAGCAAAGGCGATTTTATGGAAGAAAGGGTATAAATTTATACTAAAGCATCCAGCGGTATTGAAAATATTTATTCCAGGACAGCAAAACAGACTATTCTCGGATCCAGAAGAAGCACGAAAATTTGCAGAACAATTACAAAAATAGACTGAGGGAGGAAGACGGGTAATGAGAGTTAAAATGATCACGACTGATATGTATGTGGGTAAAGACAAAAATAGACTGAGGGATGAAGACGGGTAATGAGAGTAAAAATGATCACGATTGATATGTATGCAGGTAAAGAGGTACAAGAGTGAATAGAGACAATGAGCATACATGAATGTATCTGTACTTAGAGGAAAATATAGATAGTATAGACAAGAATTAATAAGGGAAGGTAATGGAATAGAGAGAATAAGGAGGGAATTAAAAGAGGGACCTTTGTGACATATGAAAAGTGAAATCTTTTCTGGGGGAGGCGGGGTGGGGGGAAATAGCGGTCACTGCACAATCAGTTGACGCTTGCGAGTGGATTCGCAAATCCAAATGGAGAGGGGAGATGTGGTTGTCCGACAAGGGATAAAGGACAACTCAGGAGGTGAAGGGGAGATTGGGGATAAATAAGATAGAAATAGGAGAATAAGGAAAATGTTAGATGTTGTAGGAATGTTGTCTTATGAAGAGTTGAAAATAAGAAAACAGAAATGGAAAAGGAGGAAAGGTAATGATGGAAAAACGGAAAGAGAAGATAAACAAAATATAAAAGGGCTACGCTGAACTATATGTCTTTAAATATTAATGGAATACATAACCAAATTAAAAGGAAGAAACTACCAAATTTAAATGAATAAATGTATTCCATTAGAAAAAAATAACATATTGGTTAAGAAATAATATTGAAATATTCGAACAAGTATAGGAGCCTTACATTAAATACAATAGCGAAAACCTACCGGGGACAAACATTACCTAAGTTGATGGAAGGAGAAGGAAAGAAAAGAATGGACTCAGTAGAATTTCTGGTGTAATTTTGTTGAATGACAACATTGTCTGACTGGATTAATGCAACCTAGATTGTATACCTAAAATGGATGAGAGGGGGGGGTGGGGGGGTGGTTTGGGAGGAAAGGGGGGGGGGAGAAAAAGTCACTGTATATGTGTGAAAAGAAATAGTGTATATCATGGCTAATGTGATTTATGGTGTGAAAAATAAAAAAATTTAAAAAAAAAAAAAAAAAAAAGCCAGTTAACAGCCCTCCCTGTTCATCTGTACACTCTTCAGCCAACAGTGTCCCATCCTCCTGTGCAGGGCTCTGAGGCACAGTTCCACGGCCAGGAGTGGTGGTGATGTCTCCCCGAGAGGCCAGGGGGTGGAAGTATGGTGCAGGTAGAGCTTTGGATCTTCTGTGCGGAGTGTAGCCAGGAGGGGACGCAGCAGGACTATCGATGGACCTCCTGCAGCAGAGAGGCAGCCTAGACTCAGTTCGTCTCACACACGGGACAGATGAGGGGGATTGGGTGGGTGTGGTAAACAAATTCAGAGACCAGGGTGAGTGCGCTGGATGTTGGAACTCAAACCTGGATGTGAGTACCAATGGATAAATCCACATCTGGATGTGAACTCAGCTGACGTCAGAACCAAATCTGGATGTGACCCGAGTTGAGGTTAGAACCACATCTGGATATGACACAAGATGAGGTTAGAACCACATCTAGATGTGACCCCAATTGAGGTTAGAACCACATCTTGATGTGACCCCAGCTGAAATTAGAACCGCATGTGGATGTGACCCAAGCTGAGTTTAGAACAACATCTGGATGTAACCCCAGTTGAGGTTATAACCACATCTGGTTGTGACAACAGCTGATGTTAGAATAACATCTGGATGTGACCCCAATTGAGGTTAGAACCATATCTGGAATGTGACCACAGTTGTGTTAAGATAGAGCATCTGGATGTGACCCCAGTTGAGGTTAGAGCCGCATCTGGATGTGATCCCAGCTGAGATTAGAACCACATCTGAATGTAACCCCAGTTGAGGTGAAAACCGCAGCTGGATGTGACCCCAGTTAAGGTTAGAACCGCATCTGGATTTGACACTGGATGAGGTTAGAACTGCATCTCGATATGATCTGAGTTGAGGTTAGAACCGCATCTGGATATGACCAAAGCTGAAGTTAGAACCACATCTGGATGTGACCCCAGCTGAGGTCAGAAACATATCTGAATGTGATCTATCTGAGGTTAGGAAGACATCTGGATGTGATCCCAGCAGAGTTTGGAACTGTATCTGGATGTGACACTGTTGAGGTTAAAACCGCATCAGGATGTGACCCCAGTTGAGGTTAGATCCGCATCTGGATGTGATTCCAATTGAGGTTAGAACCACATCTGGATGTGACCCAAGTTGAGGTTAGAGCCGCATCTGGATGTGACCCATTACCAATATTCCGGGCCCAAGCCCTTCTTCCACAGAGATACTGGAGATACTCAGCCAGTCTCACAGCGTCCACAGGAGGTGAAGATATATTACTGACATTCCGGCCTGATGCCTTCTTCCACAGAGATACTGGAGGAACTCAGCAGGTCTCGCAGCGTCCACAGGAGGTAAAGATATATTACCGACGTTTCAGGACTGACTCCTTGTTCCACAGAGATCCTGGAGGAACTCAGCCAGTCTCACAGCGTCCACAGGACGTGAAGATATATTACTGACATTCCGGCCTGAATCCTTCTTCCACAGAGATACTGGAGGAACTCAGCCTGTCTCAGAGAGTCCACAAGAGGTGAAGATATATCACCGACATTTCGGACCTGAGCCCTTCAGTCAAGGCTCCGACAGCTCACTGGTTAGAGCACTGATCGTGTAAACTAGGGGTTGGGCGTTTGTTTCTCGCTGGGGCCTGTAAGGGGGGTGGGCGCTTGAAGAAGTGGCTTCCTTATGGTAAACAAAGTTTTTTTTAAATTTTTCACACCATAAATCACATTAGCCATGATATACACTATTTCTTTTTCACACATATACAGTGACTTTTTCTCCCCCCCCTTTCCTCCCAAACCACCCCCCCACCCCCCCCCCTCTCATCCATTTTAGGTATACAATCTAGGTTGCATTAAGCCAGTCAGACAATGTTGTCATTCAACAAAATTACACCAGAAATTCTACTGAGTCCATTCTTTTCTTTCCTTCTCCTTCCATCAACTTAGGTAATGTTTGCCCCCGGTAGGTTTTCGCTATTGTATTTAATGTAAGGCTCCTATACTTGTTCGAATATTTCAATATTATTTCTTAACCTATCTGTTATTTTTTCTAATGGAATACATTTATTCATTTAAATTTGGTAGTTTCTTCCTTTTAATTTGGTTATGTATTCCATTAATATTTAAAGACATATAGTTCAGCGTAGCCCTTTTATATTTTGTTTATCTTCTCTTTCCGTTTTTCCATCATTACCTTTCCTCCTTTTCCATTTCTGTTTTCTTATTTTCAACTCTTTATAAGACAATATTCCTACAACATCCAACATTTTCCTTATTCTCCTATTTCTATCTTATTTATCCCCAATCTCCCCTTCACCTCCTGAGTTGTCCTTTATCCCTTGTCGGACAACCACATCTCCCCTCTCCATTTGGATTTGCGAATCCACTCGCAAGCGTCAACTGATTTTGCAGTGACCGCTATTTCCCCCCACCCCGCCCCCCCAGAAAAGATTTCACTTTTCATATGTCACAAAGGTCACTCTTTTAATTCCCTCCTTATTCTCTCTATTCCATTACCTTCCCTTATTAATTCTTGTCTATACTATCTATATTTTCCTTTAAGTACAGATACATTCATGTATGCTCATTGTCTCTATTCACTCTTATACCTCTTTACCCGCATACATATCAATCGTGATCATTTTTACTCTCATTACCCGTCTTCATCCCTCAGTCTATTTTTGTCTTTACCCACATACATATCAATCGTGATCATTTTAACTCTCATTACCCGTCTTCCTCCCTCAGTCTATTTTTGTAATTGTTCTGCAAATTTTCGTGCTTCTTCTGGATCCGAGAATAGTCTGTTTTGTTGTCCTGGAATAAATATTTTCAATACCGCTGGATGCTTTAGTATAAATTTATACCCTTTCTTCCATAAAATCGCCTTTGCTGTATTGAACTCTTTTCTCTTCTTTAGGAGTTCAAAACTTATATCTGGATAAATGAAGATTTTTTGCCCTTTATACTCCAGTGGTTTGTTGCCCTCTTACTTTTTCCATTGTCTTCTCCAGTACCTTTTCTCTTGTAGTATATCTTAGGAATTTTACTACAATAGATCTTGGTTTTTGTTGTGGTTGTGGTTTAGAGGCCAATACTCTATGTGCCCTTTCTATTTCCAATTCTTGCTGTAGTTCTGGACATCCTAGGGTCTTAGGGATCCACTCTTTTATAAACTCCCTCATATTCTTGCCTTCTTCATCTTCCTTAAGGCCCACTATCTTTATGTTATTTCTTCTGTTATAATTTTCCATTGTATCTATTTTTTGAGCTAGTAGTTCTTGTGTCTCTTTAGTTTTTTTATTAGATTTCTCCAATTTCTTTTTTAAGTCTTCTACCTCCATTTCTGCTGCTACTGCCCGCTCTTCCATCTTGTCCATTTTTTTTCCCATTTCTGTTAAGGTCATCTCCATTTTATTTATTTTCTCTTCTGTGTTGTTTATTCTTTTTCTTAAATCCTTAAATTCCTGTGTTTGCCATTCTTTAAATGACTCCATGTATCCTTTAATAAGAGCAAGTATATCCTTTACCTTGCCTTTCTTTTCTTCTTCTATTTCACCATACTCTTCCTCTTCTTCTTCCTCTGGGTTGACCCTCTGTTGTTTCTTTGTTGACCTTTCCTCCTCTTCTTTCTTGTTTCTATTGTCTTCTGTGGTCTCTTCTTGCTGCAGGTGTTCTGCAGCTGTCGTTGCCGGCTGTGGAGATCGACTCCCCAGCTGGTCCCCCCTCCCGTCGGTGTGTTTTTTTTCATTCGCATCGCGCATGCGCGAAGTATCGCGCATGCGCGGTTGCGCACTTTTACTTGGCTCTGCGAGCCATTTTTGTAGTCCATTATTTACCGACCTGAGGGAGCGGGTTTCTCTCTCCGCAGCGGGCCTCTTCGGACAGGTAAGGCCTTCACCTTTTTCCTCCTTTGTCTTCTCTTCCTCTCTTCTTACCGTTGCTTTCGATTTTTCTTTTTTTGTCGCCATCTTCTTTCCACCTTTATACTCACTTTTCTGTAACTTTTATTTCTGTGCCTTTTATTTCTGTGTTTTCTCTTGTTTTCCCCGACTTTTCTGGAGAGGGCTGGAGTTCACCGTCCGGCCACTACTCCATCACGTGACTCCCTCTTGGTAAACAAAGTTAAAGATTTTCATACATGTTACATTCTAAATTGAGTATTACACGACAATAATGGAACCTTTACCTTTAATACGTCTTTACCTTCAGTACTGCCTGGTCTAGAGGCGCCAACTCTCAGGACAAGAATTAACTCCAGAGGGTTGTTAACTCAGTCTGCGACATCACAGGCACCAGATTTCATTCCATCGAGGACATCTGCACAAGAGCAGCTTCTATCCTCACTCAGCGGCACAAGGTCAGCTTCTTTCCCACTGCCATCAGGTTCCTGAATAATCAATGAATCAAAGATACTGCCTTCCTTTTAGTGCTCTGCTATTATTATTTTTTGTAGTAATGTTGTAAGATGGTTATAATATGAATGTTTGCACTGTGACGCTGCCACAAAACATCATATTTCATGACTTATTCATGACAATAAATTCTGATGCTGACCTCCTGTGGACACTGCAAGACTGGCTTGGTTCCTCCAACATTTCTGTGCATTTTTACTGGCTCGAAGCCCTGCCCCACTCTCCTGACTTGTGTGGTTGGCAGCATCTGATAATTACACACTTTGCAGATACAGTGGGGGAGAAGGGGGTCATCCCTACCTGTGCCCACAGCGTGGCCCTGAGCCTCTCCTCCGTTTCCTGAAGGTCTACTGTCTTGTCCAGGAGGCAGCAGACTTGCTGAAGGTACCTCAGACTGGGCTCACTGGTGATCATGTCTCGCCCTCGCTCCTGAAACAGAGGAACGAGGCTGAGGCAGAGAGGTTAAAGGGAACACACACCTCCGCTCTTGCTCCCTGCCTAATCTCAACCCCACTCACACACATAGACACAGTCCATGGTACATCCACTCTCTCTCACACACACACACACACACACACACACACACACACACACACACACACACACACACACACACACACACACACACACACACACACACACACACACACACAGAATCCATGGTACATCCACTCTCTCACACACACACACAGTCTATGGTACGTCAACTCTCTCTCTCACACACACAGTCCATGGTACGTCCACCCTTTCTCACACACACAGTCCATGGTACATACGTACACACACATACAGAGTCTCTGGTATGTATGTATACACACATGCAGAGTCCCTGGTACATACATACATTAGCACGTATACACACACTCCACTTGCCCCTCCCTCACAGATAACCCCTTCCACCCACACACATACCAACCCCTCCCTCTTGCACACCCTCACCCCTCACACACGCACACACAGTCCCATCACAATTAAGGACACTCTAGGTGGAGCCGATGAATGAACAGTGGGCAGTGAAACTCAGCATGAGTCAGTGAATGCTGCCCTAGATTCTTGGGATGCCTTTTGGCTGAGACAATGGCTGGGATCAGAGTGGTGTCAGGGAACTGCTCCCAGGTGAGATCCGATGCTGTAACATTCCATTCTGCAGTGCTGGGACACAGGTGGAGGGAGGATGGTGTCAGCAGGAATATGGGACAGGTGGAGGGGAGGGTTTTGGTGGGTTTGAGGAGGAGGGGGGTTCGAGGAGGTGGAGATGGGGTCGAGGAGGAGATGGGGTCAAGGAGGAAGAGGGGAGGGTCGAGGAGGAGATGGGGTCAAGGAGGAAGAGGGGAGGGTTGAGGAGGAGATCGTGGGGTCATGGAAGGGATCAGGTCATTTGGAGTTCTGTGTAAACAAGACGCATTAACAATCATCCAAGCTTTAAAAATGTTCTTATTCTGCCGAGTCGTATCATTTCCTCCTATTGAGCTACTGGGAATGAAATTGGCATCAATGACAAAGCAGTGAGGACCTGTCACATCCCAGAAAGAGTGAAGAGAACAAAATTTGAACTCCCTTCCTCAAATTAAGTGTTTTAGAATTAAATCTTTTCAAAGCACTCCACCCCACCCCCCCACCCCCCCCCCCCCCACCTGTCGGACTCTGGCTTTACCTTACCCTCAATTTAGTTTATGTGTCATCTGAGTCCAGCGTGCTCATTGAATGAAGTGATAGGAGAAGGTATTCGGTTCAACAATCAGTTTATTATACAGCACAAGAATAAAACTTAACAGAGCTCTGGGTCAGTCGTTAGTTCATAGGTCACCTGCACAGTGAGCTATTCCCCAAGACTGACCCCTATTGTCCAGTCTGCTCAGTTTATATAGCTACAATTTACCATACAGAACAAAAGTTGGCTTCCTTTGCTAGATTTTTACATAAAGGGCTTTGGCAAATACTAGAGCGCATCGGATGTCCCCCAAAGTTCCTCAACATGATTATCCAACTGCACGAAAACCAACAAGGTCGGGTCAGATACAGCAATGAGCTCTCTGAACCCTTCTCCATTAACAATGGCGTGAAACAAGGCTGTGTTCTCGCACCAACCCTCTTTTCAATCTTCTTCAGCATGATGCTGAACCAAGCCATGAAAGACCCCAACAATGAAGACGCTGTTTACATCCGGTACCGCACGGATGGCAGTCTCTTCAATCTGAGGCGCCTGCAAGCTCACACCAAGACACAAGAGAAACTTGTCCGTGAACTACTCTTTGCAGACGATGCCGCTTTAGTTGCCCATTCAGAGCCAGCTCTTCAGCGCTTGACGTCCTGCTTTGCGGAAACTGCCAAAATGTTTGGCCTGGAAGTCAGCCTGAAGAAAACTGAGGTCCTCCATCAGCCAGCTCCCCACCATGATTACCAGTCCCCCCCACATCTCCATCGGGCACACAAAACTCAAAACGGTCAACCAGTTTACCTATCTCTGCTGCACCATTTCATCAGATGCAAGGATCGACAATGAGATAGACAACAGACTCGCCAAGGCAAATAGCGCCTTTGGAAGACTACACAAAAGAGTCTGGAAAAACAACCAACTGAAAAACCTCACAAAGATAAGCGTATACAGAGCCGTTGTCATACCCACACTCCTGTTCGGCTCCGAATCATGGGTCCTCTACCGGCACCACCTACGGCTCCTAGAACGCTTCCACCAGCGTTGTCTCCGCTCCATCCTCAACATCCATTGGAGCGCTTACATCCCTAATGTCGAAGTACTCGAGATGGCAGAGGTCGACAGCATCGAGTCCACGCTGCTGAAGATCCAGCTGCGCTGGATGGGTCACGTCTCCAGAATGGAGGACCATCGCCTTCCCAAGATCGTGTTATATGGCGAGCTCTCCACTGGCCACCGGGACAGAGGTGCACCAAAGAAAAGGTACAAGGACTGCCTAAAGAAATCTCTTGGTGCCTGCCACATTGACCACCGCCAGTGGGCTGATAACGCCTCAAACCGTGCATCTTGGCGCCTCACAGTTTGGCGGGCAGCAACCTCCTTTGAAGAAGACCGCAGAGCCCACCTCACTGACAAAAGGCAAAGGAGGAAAAACCCAACACCCAACCCCAACCAACCAATTTTCCCTTGCAACCGCTGCAATCGTGTCTGCCTGTCCCACATCGGACTTGTCAGCCACAAACGAGCCTGCAGCTGACGTGGACTTTTTACCCCCTCCATAAATCTTCGTCCGCGAAGCCAAGCCAAAGAAAGACCCATCTATTGGCGCCTACTCTGTGAGTTGCTGCCTGGCGTTTAGCGTTGGCATAGATATCCCCCTTTTCGCTGTCCCATACGTATGGTTGTTTTCCATTTTGCCACATGGTTTCCCACTGTATCCTTTGAATTGATATTGAGCCCCCTTTCTCCTTATCTCGGTCTCCCTCCCGGGCACAAAACCATGTTATTCCTTGTGGACAGTGGTCTCGATTTGGCGTGAAAGGTAACGATCCCCTATTGAACTTAACATCATACACTTGTCCATTATGAACACACTTACGTCCTGTGTGAGTCCCAACACAGTGTTCAGGAAAGTCAGTCCAATCCGCAAAGTACTGTTCTTTTTCGTTATGTGACCCCCAGGCTGAATGCAAACACTTCGTACAGTGGTTTTCCTCCCCAGATCCTTCAAGGGCTCGGAACACCAGCACCCATAATCCCCACATAGTATTCATCCCTTTTGTTTTGACATTAATATATTGATTATAACGTCAAACACTGATATACAGTCACCGTAGTCCAATAGTCTCTTTAAAAAGGGACACGTTAAATATTCTTAGTCCGTAGTTGCTTCACAGAGTCCCAGTCATCTCCGTTCGAATCTGTTCCAATGTCCGTGTCGGTGGGTCCGTTGCTGTACACTGACTCCAATGATACCACGTCTCGCCTTTTCCCTGTAGTCGAACCGCGTGGGACGTCCTCTCCACCACTCTGTAGGGTTCTGTCCACCTGGGTTCCGACCACTTTCTCTTGATGACCTTTAGCAGAACCCACTCCGCGACTGATGGTATCGGTGTTTCCCCTTTTCTGTCGGTACTGGTGACCTGTTGTGAAAAATCTGACACCAGAGCCATTAGTTTATCATAATAAAGCTTGGATCTCATTGAACTTCGTGGTCTGAATTCCTGCTCCAGGTCCCGGAAACTGGTACCCCGTTTGTAGTTCATATGGAATAAATCCTGTCACAGAACTTACTGAACTCCTTATTGACATTAACGCCAGGGGCAACGCATCCACCCAATTTAGTTTGGTCCGTGCCTGTACTTTCCCGATCTTACCTTTTATTGTTTGGTTCATCCTCTCCAGTTTCCCTTGGGATTGTGGATGGTACACCGTTCCAAAGGCATGTTTCAACCCCAACATCGCTTCTACCTCCTGTAGATCTTTATTCTTAAAATGACTTCCATTATCTGACCTAATTTTTCTAGGGAATCCGTGTCTCGGAATATACTGGTTGATCAGGAACTTACTTACTGTCTTTGCATCTTCTCTTTTGGCAGGGATTTCCTCCGGCCACCCTGTGAACACATCTATTGCTACTAAGAGGTATCGATAGCCACTTGCCCTCTCAATCATGTCCGTGTAATCAATTACAATTTCCTGCCCTGGTAACTTAGGCAACGGAAACTGTCCTTCATGCGGCTTCACAGTCGCCTTGACATTGAAAGTTAAACATATCTCACACTCTCTGATATGGTTCTCCACCATCGCCGGCAGGAAGGGGTGCCACCAATGTATCAAATACCTTATCATCTGCTTCTTTCCACAGTGTGTTAACCCATGTGCCTCCTCTAGGAGGGGTTTCATGAGTCCAGATGGTAAAACTGGCCTACCGTCTGTCAATCTCCACAGTCCTTGATCCTCGGTTGCCCCCCTTTCCTCCCATACCATCCTTTCCTGAGGTGATGCCTTCGCTTGTTCCTGAATTATTACTCCTACCTCACATGGTGGCAATAAGTCATGTGCCGTTCTGTCTGCCTGTGTCATAATAAACTGAGGGCCGTATCCTGCTGCCCTTTTTGCGGCCATGTCCGCTTCCTGATTTCCCCGAGCTACCATCGTATCTGTTTTATCATGGCCCTTACATTTAATAACTGCTAATGCCCTTGGTTGCAGGAGGGCCTCAGCCAGTTTCCTAACGTCCTTCTCGTGTTTAATTGGGGTAATTGCTGCTGTTAAAAACTCACTTCTAATCCATTGACTAAGCTCAACCTGAATTGTCCCTACCACATATGCCGAATCTGTATATATATTGACCTCCTTCCCTTCTGCCCATTCTAATGCTGCTATCATTCCTTGTAGTTCTGCGAGTTGTGCTGACTCCTTTCCTCTCACTGTCCCTGTAATGATTTCTTCAAATCCTCCTGTAGTTTTTCGTACCACCGCATAGGCAGCTTTCAATCCATCCGTGGGGTGTCTGTAACAACAACCATCTGTAAATAAGGTTTCATCTGGTTCTCTTAAGGGTGTAGCCTGTAAGTCAGGTCTTATTTTAATATCCTTCACTACCCTCTTCTCACAACAGTGTGATTCTCCCTCTCCCATATTGTCTGCCATGTTAATGCCTTCATGGGTAAACGTAACATTTGGAGCATTCAGGATCTTTTCTAGTCTCGTCTGCCTTAGCGAAGTCATTGTAAATGCTGTCGAGCTCACAAATGCTACAATACTATGTGTTGTTAATACCGTCAGGCTATGTCCCATCACTATATGTGCTACCTTTTGTAGAATCTTTGCTACCCCTGCTGCATGTCTCGTACATGGTGGGTGTCTGTCTTCCGTCGGATCCAGTGTGATACTCACATACATGAGCACACATCTTCCACCCCCTTTTTTCTGAAAAAGAACACCATTAATTGTGTGTGCTTTTTCAGAAACATCCAAAAAGAAAGGTTGTTTATAATTTGGAATCGCCAAATCTATAGCTGTTGTAAGAGCTTGCTTAAGTAGAATAAAACTCATCTCAGCCTGTGCAGTCCAATCAAGTGTAGCTCCCAGATTCCTCATCCCCTGCTCATTCACTAAAGTTCGCAGTGGATGTGTCAACTCGCCATACGATGGGATAAACCCATCTATAACCTACTATAACCTGTCAAGCCCAAAAATGAAAGCATTTCCTTAACTGTCTTTGGTTTTGGATGATGTAGTATCGCTGTTCGATGTGCAGAGAAAATCCCTGTACCTTTCGCTGAGACCATTCTCCCTAAAAAGGTGACCACCTGCCTGCAGCATTGCAGCTTTGAGCGAGAGACTTTAAAGCCTGCCTTGAACAGCTGCACTAGCAGGAGACAGGTGACCTCCAAACAGGAAGTATGATGAGGTGCTGCTAATAGGATGTCATCTACATACTGGATCAGAACTACCCCACCTGGCAGTGCTAGCCCCCCCAGCTGTTCTTTCAACACCTGATTGAAAATCCCTGGAGATAAAATAAAGCCCTGCGGAAGTCTAGTATAACGTAATTTTCTACCTCTATACGTGAAAGAAAACACATCTCTTAATTGTTCTGCCAGCGGCAAACAAAAGAAAGCATTCGCTAAATCTATGCAAGAGAACCACTTGTGGTCAGGAGTTAAAGCAGTCATGGCAGTATATGGGTTCGGTACTGGAACTGTGGGTGTTCGCACAATACCATTGATGTGTCTTAAATCATGGGCCATCCGATATTTGCCCGTCTCCTGTTTTGGAACAGGTAAGATGCGTGTATTCCAACTTGAGCACGAATGCTCCAACACCCCTGAATCCATTAAGCCCCCAATGGCCTTTGCCAGACCCACCTCAGCTTCAGGTTTGTGGGGATACTGTGTCTGCCAAATTGGAGTATAATCTGACAGTTCGAAGGTTATGGGGTCAGCCTGCTGACAAAAACCCACATCTGCTGATCCCACTGACCACAGGTTCTCAGGGAGAGAATCTAGCATAGGGGCCGAGTCGGGGTGATCCATCTTCTCTCTACCATGAAAGCATTCATATGTCTATGCTCAAGGAGGACTCGATCATTTGTCGGGTACAAAATCCTGTATGCCTGACCAGATGAGGAGAACTGCACTGTCGGTATTTGGGTATCGGACCAATCCCTTAAGGACATCAAGTTCCGACACTAGTGCCAATTGCAAGGGAGACATGCGGAATGGCCTCATCTGCCATCACATACCACTCCAGCTGTTCAGATGTCAGTGCTACCGTAGCTGCCACTCCCTCCTTTCCTACCACTATGTAGTCCGAATTAATCTCCCATTGTATGCCCTCTACCTCTTCATAAAAGGCATGCTGATACATTTCATCCCCATCCCTATCGTAAAAGAGGGTCACATGGAGGGGGTCCGAGGGAGGGGTATATGGGTGTAACGTCTGGATCCACGGCTTCCATTGATTATAAAGCTTTAGCAGCCCTCCCTTCTGTGGGTCCTCCAGTTCCAACAGCCCCCAGTAAATGTCAGCCCATAGTCCCTCAGACGGGGATCCTACAGCGGCTGTCAACAACATCTGAGAACCGGAATGAAGTGTAGTTAATGAACAGTTCATAGAATATCCATTTGGAAAGGTGATCTCTATTCCGCTGGGTCCACAAAGGATCGATGCTCCGCACCTGACCAGCAGGTCTCTGCCCAAAAGATTAGTAGGGCACCTGGCTGACAAAATGTATTGATGTGTGAAAGTCTGTCCCGCCACAGAAGTGACTAGCGGTGTAGAAAACGGCAGATTTTCTGGTGTACCCGAGAACCCTATCAGCTGGACACTAGAGGATGATGTTTTAGCTTGAAACTCAGCGCCAATGAGTGTTGAAAATCTGGCTCCCGTATCCACTAAAAAGGATACTTCCATGTCCATTAACTTAATCTGCAGGAAGGGGTCTGCCAACCTAACCTGCTCTTGGGTGCTCGGGCCCCGTCACTGCTGGTAATATGGCTCCTCCTCCGTCAGCGATGGGAATTGTCCCTTTGGAGCGAGAGCCGCATGGGCTGATGTCTCAGGGGTGGCACTGACGATCTCTGGGGCTGGACCCAAGGCTCATATTGTGGTGGTCCATATCCCCTTCCCCCAGTGTCCTGAGGACCTCAAACTATGGGGTAATCTCTCTTCCAGTGTCCTGGTTGACCAAATCTGAAACATACGGCTGGCGGCATTCGTGGAACACCCCGACCTCTCCCTCTTTCTCGGAATCCCCCCATTGGACCTCCAGTTCTGCCCCCATAGGTGGGACCCGGTGCCCAATTTGGGGCCGGGGGCCAATTCGTATTATTCCCTTGTGGTGGCTGCGGTGGCTGCTGAATCATCTGGTTCGCACCCTTTGAGGAATTCTTTTTTGCCTCGTTTACCTTTTTCCTAGCTTCTTCCAATTGAAGCTTAAGGAGTTGCACTTGTGCCGACTCCATAGTATGTTTGTCCTCCTTTTGCTTAGCCCTGTAACGCTTCATGTGATGGGTCAAATGTTTTTCCCATTGCTCATTCGAGCAACCAGGAATATCAGGGTTATTCTCTAATGCCTCCCTAACTACAGCTGGCAGTCCACTCATTACTGCAGCCCTAAAGAGTCTAGTCTGCAAGGGTTCTGTGGCTGGGTGTACTCCTGCTTTATCCGTCCAACTCTCCTTACACTGACTCAAAAAAGTCGAGATCTCCTCATCCTCCTTTATGGAAAAGGTCAGGGACTGCATGACCCCGGGGGGAACGGGAAACTTATCCCGCATTGCCCCTCCTATTGCCGTAGCATGTTTGGCAAATGGCTCGGCATCGGGGCACCTAGTGATTCCTGCGACCATTTCTACCTGCTGTATCTCCCACAGCCCAAGCTGTTTCCCTAATAATGCTCTCCAATCCCCTATGGCTATCTTATGTCCCATCGTATATTGGCAGAACTTTCCCATCCACACTCCACCTCCCTCAGTCAGAGGTGGCATTTTATCCAAAATACAATTCATGTCGGTGAATGAGAAGGGTTGATACCTTTCTCCAATTTGCAGACCCTTATAAATTAACTGCATCTGTCTATACCTTTCTGGAAGCCGTACTTCCTCCCTGTCTCGCAACGCGTATCCCAAAGGGGAGCGAGGGTTTTCCTGACTCTGTCTTCTGTGTGTGTCCATTCTTCCCCTGATCGTGACTGGCTGTTCCTCATCCTCACTCTGGACACTCACACTAGCTATCTCATTTTCCTCGTCCTGCCCTCTCTCCCACTCCCATCTGACACTCACTGGGTCTCTTCCCCTCCTATTCTCCTCTTCTTGTCCCTGTTCTCTCTCATCTGTTTTTCCCAGGCACCTACTAGTTTCCCTAACTGCACATATATTGTTCTGTATTTCGTTCATCAATTCCTTTGTTTCCTCCTCTCTCTCCTACACAACGCTCTTAAGTCTCTCCTTCACCTCCTGGAGTTCAGGACCTGCTAACTCAGTGACATTCACTTTTCCCTCACTTATCTGCATCGTTGGCATCTGGGGAATCGGATAAGGTGGTGGCAATGTCTCTGGTAACTTTGGATATAGCGGGGCTGATGGCTTAACCTCCCCCGTTATCTCCTCCCCTGTTTTCTCCTTTGTGATAGGGGATGCCTTTTTAGTAGCATGCTGAAGGTTCGCTTCCATAGCCATGCAAGCCAATGTCATATTATGTAAATCTGCCCTTCTCTGTTCCTTCGCTTCCTTCTGCTGTTTAAGCCTTCTTCTATTCCAGATAGATCCTTGTTCCTGCATCATGTTCCTGTACCTCCTTTGCCGCTTCCCTCTCGGCTTCTCCCAAGTACATTACAAGCCGGATCTTTTCAAACCCTAGCGGTACCTTCCCCTGACTCTGCAGCTCTTTCCATATCTGTTCGTACCGTTTCATAGCTTGTACCTCCTCTCCCTTCGGTAATCCTCCCAGTAATTGAATCCTTGTTCTTTCCCACTGTCGGTTTACAGATGGGGGAACCCATCTGTCTTCCCCGAACTTTTGCCGTACATCCCCACTTACTCCTTCCATCTTACGTTCCGATTTTTAACCCTTCTGACTTCGTACTTCAATGGGTCTCTCCCCGGTAGTATTTTGCCACCCTGCAATCTATTTCGACCCTTCACACATTATTATAAACACCCGCGGCACACTGTACACAATACTTAACCAATAACTATTACCCAAGATATACAATCCTTAAACAAATACTTATTATACACTACTATGATACACGATCCTTAAACAAATACTTATAACACAAATAACTATAACACAATGTACCCTATTCTATTTGGCCAAGTGTCTACACTAATATCTCGAGATCTCTACTAGGGGCCTCTAACCCCATTTTGTACAAGGGACTCTAACCCCCGTTTCTACAGGGAACTCTAACCCCCGTTTCTACAGGGAACTCTAACCCCCGTTTCTACAGGGAACTCTAACCCCCGTTACCTACAGGGGACTCTAACCCCCGTTACCTACAGGGGACTCTAACCCCCATTACCTACAGGGGACTCTAACCCCCGTTACCTACAGGGGACTCTAACCCCCGTTTCTTACAGGGGACTCTAACCCCCGTTACCTACAGGGGACTCTAACCCCCGTTACCTACAGGGGACTCTAACCCCCGTTCCTTACAGGGGCCTCTAACGCCTGAAGCTTTATTCCTTGGCTTCTACTAGGACTTTTGCAGAGTAGTGACAACACACAATTTTATCATTGCCAATAGCAGAACTTTGTTTAAACAGGCGTCTGCTTACCTTCTTTTGTTGAGTTGCCCCTTGTTGTTACCACCACACCACAATCGACCGTTGTGTCGTCTTTTTCTCTTCCGTCACTTCTCCATCTTCATCACGTCGGGGTCACCAAATTGTCAGGCTCTGGCTTTACCTTACCCTCAATTTAGTTTATGTGTCGTCTGAGTCCAGCGTGCTCGTTGAATGAAGTGATAGGAGAAGGTATTCGGTTCAACAATCAGTTTATTATACAGCACAAGAATAAAACTTAACAGAGCTCTGGGTCAGTCGTTAGTTCATAGGTCATCTGCACAGTGAGCTATTCCCCAAGACTGGCCCCTATTGTCCAGTCTGCTCAGTTTATATAGCTACAATTTACCATACAGAACAAAAGTTGGCTTCCTTTGCTAGATTTTTACATAAAGTATATCACCAGCAATTTCCTTATTCTACAGTTTATCTCGGGTGTAAACCTCTTATCTTAAATCTTCCAGATCAGACCATCCTATTGTTTTGACCAGAAATCAATTCCTACCCCAGATATTTCCAATCATCGTTCTGTTCCTGTCTGGCCCAATGTCTTCTGTTCTCCTTAACACCTCCTCATGCCTTAATCTTCTTCCTAGACTGGCTTTTATTCCCTTTGTTTCTTACAGGATATTCTTTGTTCTGGTCTGCCCTGTGTCTCCTGCGCTACTCAACACCTCCTTCAGTTTGAGCATTCCTCCTAAATCGTTTCATCCATTTCCTCTCCCTTGTTTTTTGCGAGCAGACAATTCTGCCCCTACTGTACTCAGCCAACTTTGCTCCATGCTGTGATTGCCACTTAATTACCTTATACTTTTCCCTTAACCATGAAGTAAATATAAAAATTGTTACATAGTCCTCTATTCCATGATATTTTAGCCCCTAGATTCCAACACCCCCCCACACAATCAGTTGGAAGCAAATCCGTATTAAATTTTATGTGGCATGCATTTAAAAAAAATCATGCTTTCAAAATTGCTGATCAAATATTGGAGTTAAAATATAAATACATCATTTCACGCTCTATCGCTACCCAGAGACTGACTGTGCGTTATATTCATAAAAGCTGCCTTACCAAGACGTGATACAGACGGAACATGGAACACAACATTAACAAATTAAAGTATTAATTTCTCATTCAGTTGTGCCTTGGAAGGACTTGGATCAAGTGCAGCAAGAAGGGAAGAGCATATTGCATTGACTCGTTGGGCTGAAGGGCTTGTACCACACTGCTTGACTTTATTAACATGCCGTCCAATATGCCTTGTACCCAGTGGCACTACTCCCAAAGTTCACCTCGTCCAATGATCAGCGCACCCAGTCGTGCGTGGCATCCTTCATTCCCGATGTGCACCATTAAATTTATTTTCCTGTCGTGGGCTGGCAGTGTGGAAAAGAGAACTATGTCAGAAGGTGGTCCACTGTTGGCTTCTGGACGAGCTGGTGGAGGCAGGTTTTTCTCTGTGTCAGATGTATTTAGATCAGTGGTTCTCAAAGTTTATTTTTCCACTCACATACCCCCTTAAATAATCCCTTTACTAACCACAGAGCATCTATTCTATGGCATAGGATGTCACAGGTGCTCCGTAGAAAATTGTTGAGAACCACTGAATTAGATAAAGTTGAAACGAGATGAGATGGAAGACCATACATTGCAGAACGTGGTCTTCAGACAGCACGAATATGTCGGGTCGAAGAGTATTCCACATTGAGGATCCTGAGAGGTGGGAGGGGTGTGTGTCCTGTCCAGGGTCACAGATTCTCGGCTCGTCATGGTGGATCCGAGCGGAGTGGCCCATGGGCCGTGGATCAAGGTAAGCAGCCGATGGGTGGGCAGGGAGGGGCAAACATGGGCAGTCCATCTGCCCAGGAGAAGCTGGAGGGGCCTGGTGGCTCGGGCAGCATCCACGGTCAATGAGAGAGTGAGAGTGAGGAGAGGAGAGTGGGGAGTGGGCATTTAGAATTAATTCACCAATTCTCTCCAGAATGAACAGCAAAATCACACCACTTACCCAAAAGCATAGAACAGCTTTAAATCTTGAAACTGACATGACCCAAATATGATATTGACTAAAATCCTCTTAATTGATTGGCTTATTCCATCAAATCTGACCCACATCCACACAAAATCATCTCGTGATGAGAGTAGGTATCAGCTTCAATTTAAACAGCTGAATCTTCCAGTTTAAAAGGCACAAGTGTTGGAACTACAACCAATTAAAAGTCATTCCTCACTCCTCCCACCTCCCTATTTTCTTCCAAAATTAAATTTACCAACACAATGAGCCGATTTGGCTTTAAGTTTACGGAATCTGCAAAAATTACACAAAACCAGCCAACAAGCTGTGACAAGGGCTCCAAGTGTGTAGGCCCTTTCAAACTGCTGTGTAAAATGGAGTTAACCGGGAAATTTACACGGCAGTTAGAAAGGGTCTGACCTGGTCAACCCCATCGGAATCCAACCAGGTACTTGCCCTACCTCAGAGCTAGACAGGGAACCCAGTTAAACTTACTTAGGCCGTGTCTACTGGGGATTTGAAAACAAAAATGGCCGACTCGCTTATTTCAGTGACATCAGTGCTTGCGTGCATGAGTAACCAGGGCAGCCAGCATCTGAACTTCCAACTAGGAATGTGGATGAGGGTAGCGCAGTGGATGTTGTCTATATGGACTTCAGTAAGGCCTTCGATAAGGTACCACATGGAAGGTTAGTTAGGAAGGTGCAATCTTTAGGTATAAATTTTGAGATAGTCAAATGGATTGAACATTGGCTGAAAGGGAGAGGCCAGAGAGTGGTAGTGGATAATTGTCTGTCAGGTTGGAGGCCGGTGACCAGTGGTGTGCCTCAAGGATCTGTATTGGGCCCATTGTTGTTCGTTATATACATTAATGATCTAGATGAGGGGGTGGTGAATTGGATTAGTAAATATGCAGACGATACTAAGATAGGTGGAATAGTGGATAATGAAGAAGGTTTTCAAGGATTGCAGAGGGATTTGGGCTGCTTAGAAAAGTGGGCTGAAAAATGGCAGATGGAATTTAATGCTGATAAGTGTGAGGTGCTTCATTTTGGTAAGAAGAATCAGAATAGGACATACGTGGTAAATGGGAGAGCATTGATGAATACAGAAGAGCAGAAAGATTTAGGAGTAACGGTACATCGTTCCCTGAAGGTAGAGACTCACGTGAATAGGGTGGTGAAGAAGGCTTTTAGTATGCTGGCCTTTATCAATCATTGCATGGAATATAGGAGTTGGGAGGTGATGTTGAGATTGTATAAGACGTTGGTGCGGCCTAATTTGGAGTTCTGTTTGCAGTTCTGGTCGCCTAATTATAGGAAGGATATAAACAGAGTGGAGAGAGTGCAGAGAAGGTTTACCAGAATGTTACCTGGGTTTAAGCATCTAGAGTATAGGGAGAGATTGGACAGATTAGGTCTTTATTCTTTGGAGCGTAGAAGGTTGAGAGGGGATTTGATAGAAGTATTTAAGATTATGAAAGGGATAGACAGAGTGGATGTGGATAGACTATTTCCGTTAAGAGGAGGAAAGATTAAAACAAGAGGCCATGAGTTAAGAATTAAGGGGCAGAGGTTTAGAGGTAACATGAGGGGGAACTTCTTTACTCAGAGAGTGGTAGCCGTGTGGAATGAGCTTCCGGGAGAAATAATGGCGGCGGAGTCAATTGTATTATTTAAGAAAAGGTTGGACAGGTATATGGATGAGAAGAAGATGGAGAGTTATGGGCATTGTGCAGGGAGGTGGGACTAGAAAAGGGTGTTTGGTTCGGTGCGGTCTAGAAGGGCCTAATGGCCTGTTTCCGTGCTGTAATTGTTATGTTATGTTATGTTACTTCCGGTGAGTGCATGATACGTCATTGTGGGGGTGGGATCCCCTTAAATCGTTGGGTTGGAGATTTAATGGGTCCATCCTCCTGCAATTTAAAAGGTGCTTCTAGCACCTTTGCTCCAATAATTGTACCTGGGCAACCCAGGGGCTGCAGTTTAAAAGAGGCTAGAGAGAGAGCGAGAGGGAAGGAGGAGAGTTGACACAAGGTCCGCAAGTGCTCCCCAGCAATACTCAGCCTTGGGGCCTGGGTGAAAGTTAACCCGTCATTGTTGGGAATTGGTCACAGAGGGGGAGTCAAGGTGGAGTGGAGGGGGTTGGGTCACAAGATTCACAAGTTAAAGGAACAGAAGCAGGCCACTAGGCCCATTGACTCTGTTCCGTAAATCTACACTAAGCTAGTCTACACTAATTCCAGTTTCCGGCCTTTTCCCCATATCCCTTGATGCCCTCACTAATTAGATACTTGTCTATTTCTTGTTTAAATACTCCTAGTGATCTGGCTTCCACCACTGTACATGGCAGTGAATTCCACAGATCCACGACCCTCTGGCTAAAGAAGTTCTTCCTGATCTCTGTTTTGTCTGGATAACCTCTAATTTTCAGACTATGACCCCTTGTACCTGATTCACACACCAAGGTAAACATCTTACCTGCATCCACCCTGTCTAAACCTTTCAAAATAAGAAATGCCTCCATAAGATCTCCTCTCATTCTCCTATACTCCAATGAATACAACCAAAGAGCTGCCAAATGCTCCTCGTACATTAGCCCTTGCATTCTGGGAATCATCCTAGTAAATCTCCTCTGCACCCTCTCCAAAAACATCACATCCTTTCTAAGATAAGGGGCCCAAAACTGCTCACAGTTCTCCAAATGGGGTCTTACCAGTGCCCCATAGAGCCTCATCAACACCTCTTTACTTTGTACACTATTCCTCTTTTGTGGTATTTGGGCTGCACGGGCCTGTAGGCCAGAAGAGCTTGTTACTGTGCTGTATGTCTAAAATTAACTTTAAAATTTATTTCAAAAACTGGACAATATTAAAGTAACAAAACCCAATTTTCTAATGTGGTACCATTATGCAAGCACTGTAGATTCAAATGACCTTCATTCTGAAGTCCAGATCTGTCCTGACTCTGGTTTATTTGTGGATTTTTGTCATTCCTGGGTCGCAGAGAGGGTCAAGATGGAGGGAGAAAGATCAAGGCAGGATCAAGGTGGAGGATTGAGGTGGTGGATGGAAGTATAGGGGGATCGAGGCAGAGGGCGAGGATGGAGGTAGATGGGGGGAATATCGAGGTGCAGACAACCAGTGAGTGAGTGGGAGGTGCAGAGAGTTGGGGAGAGGGAGAATGCTTGGTCACTGAGCAGTGAGACCCTGTGCAGGTAAACAGGAGATACTGATGCCACCTGGTCTGCTGAGATCTCCAGCATGGTGCATGTTGCTCCAGTTTCCCAGCAGACCAGGCAGCATCCATGGAGGGGGATCAACAGCCGACGTTTCGGGCCATGAGCTGCAGGGAATGCTCCTACCACAGATACCATCTGACCCGCACACTGAGTGAGGTCCCCTGTGAGAGTGGGCCACAGGTTAGGCTTGGGAGGAGCGAGATCTATGGGTACAGGGTGAACAGTGGTTCATCTGAACCTTTATGATCCAGTCATACAATAGGCCATTTGGCCCATTGTATCTGCACTGATCTCCAAGCACACCCACTCCAATCCCATGTTATTTTCTCCATGTCTTCATCAACTGCCCCAGATTCTACCCCAAGGTGGGGAGGGTAGGGGGGGTGATTTGCAGCAGCTAATTAACCCACCAACCTGCATGTCTTTGGGTTGGGAGAAATCTAGAGCACCCAGGGGAACATGCAAACTCCACACAGACAGTGGCCAGGGTCAGGATTGAACCCAGGTATCTGGGGTGGTGAGGCAGTATTGTTTGCCCCTTTGGAATGGTCTCCTCAATGTCTGTGGCTCTGCTCCATATAGTGATTCCACCCACTCCCCCTTCCCTCTTCCCCCATCCTGCTGCTCATCTGTGTGTGACTAGCGATCCCATCCTACCCCCAACGCCCTCCCTCTCTGCCACTCACCTATAGGTGTCCAGCAGAGACAACCTGTTCCCTCCCCGTCTCCCTCCCTCCCACCCCTCCCCCCATCACTCACCTGTGGGCATCCAGTGATCCCAAACCCCCACCCCGGCTTCCAGCGACGACACCCTATCCCCTCCCCCATTATGCCACTTACCTGTGGGCAAGAGGAGCTGATGGGTAGTGGACCAACATGGCTGGTGAGGGGGCCTGGCACCTGACTGACAGGAGGGGTGAGTGGGCCAGTGGAGGACCACACTGGGTGGCCCGATCCTATTTCCATAATAACGTCCTCTGGAGGTCCTGCTGCAGCTTCTCTTAGGTCCAATGGCAGGTCAGGATCTCATCCCAGCTCCAGCTCCGACCAGGGCTGCACTCGTGGCATCACCCTGGAGACCTGCGGAATTTTCCAGAAGCTGTTGGTGCGGGAGAGCCCGCCGAGAACTCCTTCTGACCCTGGGTTGTAAGGCAGTAGTCGTCGATGCTCGCTGTCTCCGCTCCAGAATCTTCTGAGTCAGGCTTGCTGAAGACCTTCAGAGCACCAGTCTGTGCTGCCAGAGGCCTTGTGTCTGCCGGACCCCTACACACCTCCATCTGGGCTGGGAGTGCCAGGCTCTGCAGAGGGTCCAGCAAGATCTGTGGTAAACTGAAAATAAGGAGTCCTCAGGTAGCAAGGGACTTGTGACAGTTATGTCCTTACCTTCATCAGGAGGAGAAGAACCCACTAGACAAAACTCCCTAAACACCACCCAGCTAAACTCCTCTGACCTTCTCAATGGCTCACTGCCACAGATTATTCTGACACTCACTCTCCTCCTCTGGGACAGACTCGATATCTGGGAACACCCACAGAATCTTGGTCAACTCCTTTCCTATCCGAGACCGCTGAATCTCCACCCTGACACAATAAGATGCCTGCTCTCAGGAAAGGGCAGAGAAAGGGATAGAGAGAGAGGATAGGAAGAGAAAAAGAGGTGTGGAAAGAATGACGAAGCTGTTAGAGGGCCAGAAAGTTTGATTAGTTAGAGGGAATGGAGAATGAGTTCTCCCTGTCAATGAAGGTTATGGAGGGAAGAAAAGTTAAAGAATGATTAGAAAGGTGGCAACTGGATCCTTGATTTTCTCATCAGAGGCCATGGTCAGTATGAATTGGAAACGACTCCTCCTCACTGATCATCAACACAGGCCCACCCCAAGGATGCGTGCTTAGTCCACTGCTCTACTCATTATACACCCATGACTGTGTAGCCAGGCACAATTCTGATGCCATCTACAAGTTGGCTGATGACACCACAATTGTCAGCTGAATCACAGATGGCAATGAGGAAGGGTACAGGAGGGAGATGGATCAGTTTGTTTAATGATGTAATGACAACAACCTTGCACTCAATGTCAGCAAAGAGAGGATTGTGGGCGTCAGGAGGAAGTCAGGGGAACATGTCCCAGTCCTCTTCGAGGGCTCAGTAGTGGAGAGGGTCAAGAACTTCAAATTTCTGGGTGTCACCATCTCCGAGGATCTGTCCTGGAGCCTCCACCTAGAAGGCTCGCCAGTGTACACTTTGTGAGGTGTTTGAAAAGATTCAGCAAGTCACCAAAGACTCTTGAAAACTTCCACAGGTGTATCGTGGAGAGCATTTTGGTCCTGTATGGAGGCGCCAACTCTCAGGACAAAAGAATTGTTAACTCAGCCTGCAATATCACAAGCATCGGACTTCACTCCATCAAGGACATCTACATGAGGCGGTGTCTTAAAAAAGCAGCCTCTATCCTCAGACCCCTCCACCCAGGCCAGGCCCTCTTCACTCTGCTACCATTGGGGAAAAGGTAAAGG